>NC_079189.1:520279737-520579737 GCF_029499605.1 Hyla sarda
AAGGAAAGCAGTGTATGAGGTCCTCAAAACTGTGGTTGTCTTTGCATAGAATTCACCATCTTTTTTTCTGAGACGAAGTATAAACCATTATTTTTCCTCTCAAGACAGCCTTTGCTGCCTCCCAAAACAGAAAAGGATTAATCACATGTGCAGAATTGAGGTCAGCTTATTCCAACCACCAGCCTTGGAGCTGGGCAGAAAGGCTTCATCATGGAACAGGTAAGCGGGAGAAATACCACACATAATCAATTCCCTTTGGGTAGGTATCGGGTATGTCCACACTAATCGGAGCGTAGTCCGATATTACAATTGGGTGGATGGTGGGACTAGAGTTGTGACGTAAGAGGTCCGGGGATATGAGAGTGTAATCTAAATGGGACCAGGTATTATGGGGATGAGAAAAATGCATATACACGCGTTCATCAGGGTTATGATAGTGCCAAGCATCCTCTAGTTAGACTCCAAGGGGTTGAATATGTTGGGCGGCTACAATCTTCACATGGATTCAAAACAGTATTGAGGTCAACTCCCACTAGGGTCAGGGGCTCTGCAAATGTAAGAAAATGTATTTCGACTTCTTGGAAGAATACTTTTCTGCCTACATGTGGCCCATATACATTAACAATACACAACCTGCCTGCCAGAGAATCTATAGATGCAATGTGTAATCTACCTTCCGTGTCATGCCATTTATGCAACAGGGAGATCGAGAGCTTCTTATGAAACAGAGATAAAACCCCACACTTCCTCTCACTGGCTAGGGAACCCACCACTTGACCAACCCACTGCCTCCGGAGTCTATGGAAATCAGATTCACCAAGACAGTGGCCATCTTCACTCATCACACCCATACAATCCCCCTGCCATGATCAGAGGCCAGGGCGTCATGTATGTCCAATGTTGTCTAGGGCTTAAAGAAGATCTGTGGTCTGTGAAAACATTTTTTTAGCTTTTTATATCAGTTTGTAGCCTTAAAGAAGATGTCCAGTGGAAAAAAAATGATCCCCTATCCACAGAAAGTGTCTGATCACTGGGGGTCCAACTGCAAACCGTGACCCCATGATCTCCCGTATAGGGCCCGGCTCAGCCCCTGCTCTGCTCCTGTAAATGACATTTCACACCCAGAGCGTCAGCTGATCTCCCCTTTATTCATCTCTATGGGAGAGTTCACATGGTTCATTAAACATTTTCTTTAATTGCCCTGTGAAGCTGTGACATCTTTGTCCCTCTCTCGTTCTCTATTCTAACCACAATGCCTCTAAAAGTCAGAGCAGATTCTTCAGCACTGAGGGAATTAGGACAGCCTTGCTTATACTGCTGTTGATTCTTAGTTCTTGAATGCACACTCAACAACATGGGGTAATCAAAAGATCCAACATAGATGTGGAGTTACAAAAAATAAACTGGCTACTAGCAGCCTCCACTAGATGGAGCCTGTGAGCTTATTGAATAAAGCTTGACTATTGAGCTTACTATATATAATCAATATGCAGTAAGCTCCTAGCCTCCTTCTAGTGGCAGCTTCAGTCAGGCAAGAGATAATTTCACAACTAAGTTAGATATCTCTTTAAGAAGACTATTAATATTTAATAAAACCACAGTTTCAAATTAAAATGTAAAAGTACGGTAACTCTGGCACATCCTGCTGCTCTTTGACTCGATATTTCTGCTGTGTCTAGGAATGTCTCATGTTTCCTCCCGCTCTTATTTGACCATGTCATGATATTTATTGAAATTAAACCTTAATAAACCTGGAGTGATGGCTACATAATTTTCAGAGCACTCTCACAGGCAGATTTCACTTTAGAGTCAAGCCCCAATTTTATGCCAGACTTACACTAATGAGTAGCGACAAGCATTTCCTCCTTCTGCAAAAGTCAAAAATATTCATGATGTAGGTATTTAAAAATCAAGAGAAAATAAAGCAATGCTTTTTAGGAAATTAAGTCGAGCTTGTACTTTTGACTCTAGTGGTTTTATAGATCTTTTCCTCTCCACATAACTCATGTAAATCACATCTCTGTTTGCTGGCAATTCTTTTCAGAGTGTAATTATTTATACGGGTTTACTTGTACATTCAGGTTCCCTCATGACGCTGCATTTATTCATTTGGGTATCCAAGCAGTAAAAAGCGGCACGTTTACGATACAGCCACCTGCCATAACTATAGGTACCATAAGGAAATGGGCAGTATTTATTGCATTCATTTAAATTAGAGCTGCCTTCATTCAGAAACACTGTGGATAATTTGTCAAAATTCAAGCACTTTGGCAAACATCAGGAGGATGTTATATTGTGCCATCTTAGGATTTCATGTGTTAGAAAAATGTGTTTACAGCTAGAAGAGGAAGACGGGGAAAACGAAATTAGTGTAAGAGCATCATTAGTCTGGACACGTCAATAAATTATGAGTAACCAAATTAAAATGAGGACTAGAATAAATATGACATATAGGAGAGGCAGAAATTGCAACTGTGCCTTGATGACTGTCCATCCACAAAGCTTGTCAACCTAACTTAGTTTCAAATCGTTTACAAGAGACGGAGGTCGGCACAACCCAATCTCACTCCTCCTACTGGCATTTACAATCCAAAGCTCCCAGGCAACGTGATAAGGCAAGACCCATCACGGGGGGTCGCTCAGTCTCGAATGAAATAAACAAAGTCGACAGTAATGAAGTATAAAAAGAAGCACTCACCGCCACTTGTGTTCAACAGGATTTTATTTATTACGTGCAGATAAAATTACAGCATTACCGGGTTAGGACACCGTTGTCCTAACCTGGTCATGCTGTAATTTTATCTACAAGTAAGAAATAAAATTCCAATAAACACATAAAGGGGTGGGTGCCTCTACTTCAACACAGCAACTGTTGACTTTGCTTCATTAGATTTTTATCTGCAGATATGAGATAAAATCCCATTGAACAAAGGATGCAGTGAGTTCCTCTAGTTTTACTTCATCACAGAAACTGCTATCTTAGTTACAATTTACGGAGATGTCTGAGAGTACATATTTTTCAAGAATGTCCCACTTGTTAATGGTCTGTGTTTGGTATTGCAGCATGGCTCCATTTTCCGTAGCCATCTCCCTGTTTGATTCTCCCTGTGACCCAATAAAAGTATTCTTTTTTAGTGTATGGTGAGTGCCACAGATTATTATTTTTTTTTTTTGTTGTTGTTGCTTTCTTTGGAATAATCTCTTATGGGGACTTAAAAAGTGTCTGGGATCCACTATGCTTGGATCTGACTATTCTGAACATTAAGAACCATGTATACTGAGCTGATCCTATGATGGGCACTTGTTACTCTGTATATCGACAGGGTGCTGTATAGTGCCAGTTCATAATACTTTCCCTCTGTGTGGAAAAATATATACTGCATGTGGCACAGGGAATAAGTCATCCCTCCCCTTCCACAAACATCAGATCAGAGCTTTTAATGATCTTTAAGGCAGGGGTCTCAAACTCAAATTATCTGGGGGCCACTGAAGGTAGCGGCTGGGTGAGGCTGGGCCGCATGCACTCCTCACATATAATGCCCCCATCATGAATCCCTCACATATAATGCCCCCATTATGTGCCCCTCATCATCCACCAGCAACACCCCACATCCAGCAGTAGCACCCCCATCATCCACCAGCAACATCCCCCCCATTCCCCCTACCCCGCATGCACTCCTCACATATAATGCCCCCATCATGAATCCCTCACATATAATGCCCCCATCATGTGCCCCTCATCATCCACCAGCAACACCCCACCACCAGCAGTAGCACCCCCATCATCCACCAGCAACACCCCCCCATTCCCCCTACCCCCCTGTGGTAATAGCATGAGCTCACAGATGATGGGGTGCTACTGCTGGGGGGGGTTGTATTAGGTAGGCAGCAGTTTCCCCACATTAGGAAGGTAGCAGTTTCCCCACATTAGGGAGCATAGTTTCCCCACATTAGGTAGCAGTAGCACAGTTTCCCCACATTAGGTAGCGGAGCACAGTTTCCCCACATTAGGTAACGCAGCACAGTTTCCCTACATTGGGTACCGCAGCACATTTTCCCCACATTAGGTAGCCTTAGCACAGATTTCCCATATTAGGTAGCCTTAGTACAGATTCCCCACATTAGGTAGCAGTAGCACAGATTCCCCACCTGGACAGTGCTACTTACATCTGCCTGTGGGGACTGGCGGAGGTCGGGTCCCTGAGCGGTGCTTGCGATGATGTCACTCACCACGTGCACCTCCGCCAGGAAGTCCCCACAGGCAGATGTAAGTAGCAATTTAGTGATGGGGAAAGACTGGTTGCCCTGTCATTTGTGCACCGGGTCCCATGTAGCAGTGTTTGCCAAAGTGTGTGAAGTCTTCTGGCATTAAGCCCTGCTTGCCCGAAGCAAGGCTAAATGCCTGAAGAAATCCCCTGCCCTGTACCCGGAACTGCATGTCCCGGGCGTCGGGCGATACAAATTCCAGATTCCTGGTGCGGGCCGCAAAATTTCGTTCCGCGGGCCAGGAGTTTGAGACCCCTGCTTTAACCCCTTAATGACGAAGGACGTATATTTATGTCCTCTGCCGGCTCCCGCGATATGCCGTGGGGTCACGGCCGAGACCCGCGGCTAATACAGGACATTACCGATCGCGGTGATGCCCTGTATTAACCCTTCAGACGCGGTGATCAAAGCTGACCGACGCATCTGAAGTGAAAGGGAAAGTAACCCGGCTGCTCAGTCGGGCTGTTCGGGACCACCGCGGTGAAATTGCGGCGTCCCGAACAGCTTACAGGACACCGGGAAGGCCCTTACCTGCCTCCTTGTTGTCCGATCGATGAATGACTGCTCCGTGCCTGAGATCCAGGCAGGAGCAGTCAAGCGAGGATAACACTGATCACAGGCGTGTTAATACACGCCTGTGATCACCATGAAAGATCAGAGTGTGCAGTGTTATAGGTCCCTATGGGAGCTATGACACTGCAGAAAAAAAGTTTTAAAAAAGTGTTAATAAAGGTTTAACTCCTTCCCTAATAAAAGTTTGAATCACCCCCCTTTCCCATAAAAAAATAAAACAGTGTAAATAAAAAAAAATAAACATATGTGGTATCACTGCGTGCGTAAATGTCCAAACTATAAAAAAATATATTGTTAAATAAACCGCACGGTCAATGGCATACACGTAAAAAAATTCAAAATTCCAAAAAAGCGTATTTTTGGTCACTTTTTATACCATTAAAATATGAATAAAAAGTGATCAAAAAGTCTGATCAAAACAAAAATGGTACCGATAAAAACTTCAGATCACGGCGCAAAAAATGAGTTATCATACCGCCCTGTACGTGGAAAAATAAAAAAAGTTATAGGGGTCAGAAGAGGACATTTTTAAACGTATACATTTTCCTGCTGTAGCGCCGTGCGCTCTGGGTCCCGCTGCCTCCCCGAAGCGCTCGCGGCGTCCCCCTGTATGCAGTGCACTGTTAAGCGCTGCTGACCGTGAACGCTGCTCCTCTCTCACCGGTGGGGACACGATCCATGGGACGGGACGTGCCCGCACACGGATCGCGTCCCATGTCACTCACCTCACACCTGCTGCTGCTCCTTCTGGGCGCACGCGCCGGCTCACTAAGATTTAAAGGGCCGGTGCACCATTAATTGGTGCCTGGCCCAATCTGTGTAACACATAGAAACCCACTCCCCCTTCCTGTCCTTGTCGGATCTTGTTGTCCTAGTGCCCTGTGAAAGCGTTCTGTGTGTTCCCTAGCCTGTGTATCCAGACCCTTTGCCGTTGCCCCTGACTACAAATCTTTGCCGCCTGCCTTGACCTTCTGCTATGTCTGACCTCGCCTTGCCTTGTCCTTGTGTACCGCGCCTGCCTCAGCTGTCAGTGAGGTTGAGTCGCTATCGGGTGGAACGACCTGGGGGTTACCTGCCGCAGCAAGTCCATCCCGCTTTGCGGTGGGCTCTGGTGAATACCAGTAACCCGTTAGATTCCGTTCCCCTGGTACGGCCCACCCCATCGCCTCACTGACACAGAGGATCCACTCCCGTGTCCTCCCTGCATTCCAGTCGGACCCTGACACCTGCATGTAGTTATGATTTTTTCCAGAAGTACGACAAAATGAAACCTATATAAGTAGGGTACCATTTTAACCGTATAGACCTACATAATAACGATAAGGTGTAATTTTTACCGAAATATGCACTGCATAGAAACGGAAGCCCCAAAAATTTACAAACTGGCGTTTTTTCTTCGATTTTGTCGCACAATGATTTTTTTTCCATTTGCCGTGAATTTTTGGGTAAAATGACTAATGTCACTGCAAAGTAGAATTAGTAATTGAAAAAATAAGCCATAATATGGATTTTTAGGTGGAAAATTTAAAGGGTTATGATTTTTAAAAGGTAAGGAGGAAAAAACAAAAGTGCAAAAACTAAAATAAACCTGCACCCTTAAGGGGTTAAGGCAACTGGCTGCAGCAAGAGCCCTCTCCCATTATTCTGTCTGCCAGTTATAGAATTGATAAGTTTCAATACCAATATGGTAGCCAAAATCAAAAGAGATCAGGAGAAAATTAACCCAATATTCTCTGAAATTTTTTTTTTTTTATAAGCCTAATTGCTTTAGGAACATGCAAAAACTCCTGCAGAGTGAATAATGTGGCTAAGTTTCTCTTCAGACTCTTGTTATTAACTGGTAGGTTTAGTGTTTCTTAAGTCTAGGGATATACAGAGACTTTGAGTAGCGCTACTGATTGATTTTAGCTATTGAGTGACAGTTAGCTGACTAATATTTTTTAAAATGCTACATAACACAATTAGGTACGAGATACTGGGAAAATTCTGGCCAGCACCTAATGATTGGTCACCAGACGTTAAACCAGGAATGGGATTCGAATGGATGTAAAAATGAAAGCCGGGTTCTGTCCTCTCTAAATTTGGGCTTACTAACCATATTAAGTCTGCCATATTGGCTTTATACTCCCAACCCTCTGCTTCGGTGTTCACCTCTGGCTTTCTCTCACATCCCTTCAAAATTACTAATGGAACCCGCCAGGGGTGCCCACTCTCCCCACTAATATTTGCCTTAGTGATGGAACCTTTGGCTGAAACAATTAGAATGAATCCCTTGATTTCGGGTGTGGAATTGGGTAACCGAGAACACCGCATTGGTCTCTTTGCGGACGATGTCATCATCATCTGTAAGGATCCTTTAACTTCCCTACCTAATATAGTACAGGACCTAAAAAAATTTGGGGATATTTCCTATTATAAAATAAATACTAACAAATCCCAGATTCTTAACCTGGGTATTCTCTCTAAGGTAACCCAAATTATTAAATCCCGCTTTTCGTTCCCCTGGGCTAAAGTCTCTATTACCTATCTAGGTATCCAATTGACATTCCCATGTAGTAAACTATTTGAGGCCAACTATTGTTCTTTGCTGAAAAACCTGAATAACACGGTAGCAAATTTTCCAACTATGGGCATCTCGTGGTTGGGTAGAATAGCGGCCATCAAAATGATAATCTTACCCAAAATTTTATATACGTTTAGAAATGTTCCTATTTACCTTCCTCCCCATTATTTGAGAAAGATCCAATCTATCAAAATGCGATTTGTGTGGGCTGGGAGAAAATCTAGGATAAAGATTAGCTCACTTCTTCCCCCCGTAACAGAGGGTGGTGTTGGTTGTCCCTCAATCTCTCACTACTACAGGGTGGTCCACCTAGATCAACTCAAAAGTCTGTGGATAAATGACACATCCAAACTGTGGGTAACGATGGAAACATCACTACTTGGGGGTGTCCCTGTTAACCATTTTCTTGTTGCGGCACACATATTTAAAACTAGTTTTTCCTACACACACCCCACTTTATGGGCCACTCTTCATAGTTGGAATTGTTATATTACTAAACACAAGTTCTGGCTCACATACCTGATCTCGACATCCGGAGCTGGATTTCGAAGGGTGTGCATTCTATTGCTGAGGTCTGGGATAGTGATGGTTGTGCGACATTTGATTCGCTGCATGATAGATTTCATATTCCCCATAAGGAGTTTTACAAATTCCTCCAGATTCGGCATGCACTGCGATCTGTGTCATTGCCCTTAGAAAACAATAATTCCGCGCTCATTAATTGGTTGATGGACGCATCCCTAGTGAGACACAACATTTCTTGGGGCTATGCCTTCCTTTTGAGATCTACTTTGGAAGTTCCCACCTCCTATAAGAGTAAGTGGGAATCCGATCTAAAATGTGAGTTCACAGATCATCAATGGAATAGGGCTCACTCTATTGTCCCTAAATTCTGAAAGTGCGCTGGCCACCTAGAAACTACAAAAAAATTACTATATAGGTGGTATTTAACTCCTTCTCGCCTTACCCAATTTACCCCTTCCCCTGACACATGCTGGAGATGCCCAAACTAAGGCTCTTTCTTGCATGTTTGGTGGGACTGCCCACAACTGATTATATTTTGGAGAAAATTGGGGAGATTCCTCTCTCAGATCTGTGGTCTGCCGATAATATTAAATCCCGCCCTAGCTTTACTCAACATAGGCATTGATGCTTACTCATTTTTTCATAAGACCATTGATGCTCACGCACTCATAGCAGCAAGACATAATATCACTAGGAAATGGAAAACAGCAAAGCTACCCACGGTCAAGGAAATCATATTTAGTATTAACTCGAACTGCTGGCATGAATATAAAACAGCGTGTGCCTTGGGAAATGACCGCATCTTCCTGTCCAGATGGGATCTATGGTTGAATAGTTCCCATAACACAGTGCAGATATGACCAATACCAATGCCGTACAATGCCGTACTTTTCTTCAAATATATCTTTTACTACCGTGGTGATGAGTACCCTGATATGGTTCATATCAAGTTCTTTTTCTTTTTATTCTTTGTTCATGTTTAGAATATATCGATTCTACTGTACAGAGTTGTGTATCTAACTTTTATGTACAATTAGCCTGGATTCGGCTTTTTCCTAGTCTATATAACAACTGTGACTTGATGTAATTTACGATTGTTATTATCATTTTATGTACGATTTCTTTCCATTTGTACAATTTTCTCAATAAAATTCTCATGCTGAAAAAATGAAAATAAAAAAAATGAAAGCCGGTTCATTCTCCCTACATAAGTATCTAGGTGCCAGACCTGGATAGCTAAGGCCATATCAGCACCTGTTGAGTACAATGCAAGAGTGGACATAGGGCAGGTAAGTATATAAAGTGGAGGCATAATATATAATTATGACATTTATGAGGGCACAGCATATAAATATAGAAATTGTATGTACCATATAGGTGCCGGCACAGCGCAGAAGGACCTCACCCGTCAGTGTGTCGAATAAGATAGACAAAGGCCTGGCAAAATTGTGGTTTTCATTTAAATTTCTTCCCTAAAAAAATAATTTTTTGGGTTCGCTGTACATTTATGGTAAAATGAGAGATTTCATTACAAAATATAATTGGTCACACAAAAAACAAGCCCTCATATGGGTCTGTAGATGGAAATATAAAAGAGTTATGGATTTTAGAAGGTGAGGAGGAAAAAACGAAAACGCAAAAATAAAATTGTCCTGGTCCTTAAAGGAGATGTCTGGCGCAGACTTTTTCTATTCCGTCCTACCCAGGCTGCAAAAAAAGACAAAACTAAGTTTCACTTACCTCCATATGTTGCCCCGGAGCTCCGCAACAGCTGATTGGTCGGCCGGGCTGTATGCCTCCTACTTCCTTTCGCCTGATACGTCACACGACGCTTCAGCCTATCACCGGTCGAGGCAGGACATCACTGCGGCCGGTGATAGGCTGTATACTAACTTGGAGTGCAATAAGACTCCTTAGTAAATCAATCTATAGGTGAAAAGTTTATTAACCCCTACAGGACCCATGACGTAACGGTACGTCCCGACACCCTGGGTCTTAAGGACCAGGGACGTACATTTACGTCATGGGCAGTTTTAGTCCCCGCCGTGCGCCGGGCGGGGATCGGAGCGGGATGGCTGCTGAAATCATTCAGCAGGCATCCCGTGCAAATGACCAGGGGGGTCATCAGACCCCCCCATGTCGGCGATCGCGGCAAATCGCAAGTGAATTCACACTTGCGATTTGCGCGATTCCGGGTCATTACGGGTCTATAGTGACCCGGTGACCCGCAATGTAAGGGGGATCGCGGGTGTCTAAGACACCCACGATCCCCCTGAAGCGATAGGAGTGAGGTGGCACGGGTGCCACCCCTCCTATCCCTGCTATTGGTGGTCTAGACGCGACCACCAATAGCAGATCGGGGCGGGGGGGTTTACTTTCGTTTTCCCCGTCCTGCCCTCCCACAATAGGCGGGGCAGGACGGGGAAACGACGGGGACCGGCGCCGAAGATCCACTTACCGATCCGGGCGGGCGTCGGAGGCTGCAGGCGACGGAGATCGGCGGGCGGCGATGACGTGCGGCTGGATCCGACGGAAGCCGGTGAGTTGCCTAGCAACATCTGGAGGGTACAGTTTGAGACCATTATACAGTGGTCTCTAACTGTAGCCCTCCAGATGTTGCAAAACTACAACTCCCAGCATGCCCAGACTGCTGTTTGGGCATGCTGGAATATGTAGTTTTGCAACAGCTGGAGGGCTACAGTTTGAGACCACTATATAGTGGTCCCTAAACTGTAGCCCTCCAGATCTTGCAAAACTACAACTCCTAGCATGCTCAAACAACTGTTTGCTGTCAGGGCATGCTGGGAATTGTAGCTTTGCAACAGCTGGAGGTCCACAGTTTGGAGATCACTTTGCAGTGGTCTCTAAAACTGTAGCCCAACAGATGCAAAACTGCAAATCCCAGCATGTCCAAACAGCAATCAGCTGTCTCGGCATGCTGGGAGTTGTAGTTGCGTACCTTCAGCTATTGCATAACTACATCTCCCAGCATGCCCTTCGGCGATCAGTACATGCTGGGAGTTGTAGTTTTGCAACAGCTGGAGGCACACTGGTTAGAAAATACTGAGTTAGGTAACAGAACCTAACTGAAGGTTTTCCAACCAGTGTGCCTCCAGCTGTTGCAAAAGTACAACTCCCAGCATGCACGGTCTGTCAGTACATGCTGGGAGTTGTAGTTTTGGAACAGCTGGAGGTTTGCCCCCCCCCCCCCCCCATGTGAACGTACAGGGTACATTCACACAGGCAGGCTTACAGTAAGTTTCCTGCTCCAAGTTTGGGCTGCGGCAAATTTTTCGCCGTATCTCAAACTTCTAGCGAGAAACTCACCGTAACCCGCCAGTGCGAATGTACCCTAAAAACACTACACTACACTAACACCTAATAAAGAGTAAAACACTACATATACACCCCCTTACACTGTCCCCCCAATAAAAATGAAAAACGTATTGTATGGCAGTGTTTCCAAAACGGAGCCTCCAGCTGTTGCAAAACAACAACTCCCAGCATTTCCGGACAGCCACTGACTGTCCAGGCATGCTGGGAATTTAGCAACAGCTGGAGGCACCCTGTTTGGGAATCACTGGCGTATAATACCCCTATGTCCACCCCTGTGCAATCCCTAATTTAGTCCTCAAATGCGCATGGCGCTCTCTCACTTTGGAGCCCTGTCGTATTTCAAGGCAACAGTTTAGGGCCACATATGGGGTATCTCTGTACTCGGGAGAAATTGCACTACTAATTTTGGGGGGCTTTTTCTCCTTTTACCCCTTAGGAAAAGGAAAAGTGGGGGCTACACCAGCTTGTTAGTGTAAAAAAATAAAAAAAATTACACTAACATGCCGGTGTTGCCCTTTACTTTTTATTTTCACAAGCGTTAAAAGGAAAAAAAAGACACCCAAAATTTGTAACGCAATTTCTCCTGAGTACGGAAATACCACATATGTGGGTGTAAAATGCTCTGTGGGCGCACAACAAGGCTCAGGAGTGAGAGCGCACCATGTACATTTGAGGTCTAAATTGGTGATTTGCACAGGGGTGGCTGATTTTACAGCGGTTCTGACATAAACCCCCCCCAAAAAATACCCACATGTGACCCCATTTTGGAAACTACACCCCTCACGGAATGTAATAAGGGGTACAGTGAGCATTTACGCCCCACAGGTGTTTGACAGATTTTTGGAACAGTGGTCCGTGAAAATGAAAAATTTTATTTTTCATTTGCACAGCCCACTGTTCCAAAGATCTGTCAAACGCCAGTGGGGTGTAAATACTCACTGCACCCCTTATTAAATTCTGTGAGGGGTGTAGTTTCTAAAATAGGGTCACATGTGGGGGGTTCCACTGTTCTGGCACCACGGGGGGCTTTGTAAACGCAGATGGCCCCTGACTTCCATTCCAAACAATTTTTTTTCCCAAAAGCTCAACGGCGCTCCTTCTCTTCTGAGCATTGTAGTGCGCCAGCAGAGCACTTGACGTCCACACATGGGGTATTTCCATACTCAGAAGAGATGGGGTTACAAATTTTGGGGAGTCTTTTCTGCTATTAACCCTTGCAAAAATGTGAAATTTGGGGGGAAACACACATTTTAGTGAAAAAAAAAATTTTTTTTTTTACATATGCAAAAGTCGTGAAACACCTGTGGGGTATTAAGGCTCACTTAATTTCTTGTTACGTTCCTCAAGGGGTCTAGTTTCCAAAATGGTATGCCATGTGAGGGTTTTTTGCTGTTCTGGCACCATAGGGGCTTCCTAAATGCAACATGCCCCACAAAAACCATTTCAGAAAAACGTACTCTCCAAAATCCCCTTGTCTCTCCTTCGCTTCTGAGCCCTCTACTGCGCCCGCCGAACAATTTACATAGACATATGAGGTATGTGCTTACTCGAGAGAAATTGGGCTACAAATACAAGTATACATTTTCTCCTTTTACCCCTTGTAAAAATAAAAAAATTGGGTCTACAAGAACATGCGAGTGTAAAAAATGAAGATTGTGAATTTTCTCCTTCACTTTGTTGCTATTCCTGTGAAACACCTAAAGGGTTAAAACGCTGACTGAATGTCATTTTGAATACTTTGGGGGGTGCAGTTTTTATAATGGGGTCATTTGTGGGGTATTTCTAATATGAAGACCCTTCAAATCCACTTCAAACCTGAACTGGTCCCTGAAAAATAGTGAGTTTGAAAATTTTGTGAAAAATTGGAAAATTGCTGCTGAACTTTGAAGCCCTCTGGTGTCTTCCAAAAGTAAAAACACGTCAATTTTATGATGCCAACATAAAGTAGACATATTGTATATGTGAATCAAATTTTTTTTTATTTGGAATATCCATTTTCCTTACAAGCAGAGAGCTTCAAAGTTAGAAAAATGCAAATTTTTCTAATTTTTCATCAAATTTGGGGATTTTTCACCAAGAAAGGATGCAAGTTACCACAAAATTTTACCGCTATGTTAAAGTAGAATATGTCACGAAAAAACAATCTCGGAATCAGAATGATAACTAAAAGCATCCCAGAGTTATTAATGTTTAAAGTGACAGTGGTCAGATGTGCAAAAAACGCTCTGGTCCTGAGGTGTAAAATGGCCTGGTCCTTAAGGGGTTAAGCTTGGGCTATTGTACTTGGACAGATTGAGAACTAATTTACTCCTGAGTTCTAATGAACAATCTAAAATGTAAGTTGATGATGTCATTGTGCCCAAAGTACATTGAATACCCCGATGTACAGGGGTACAGGCCATCATCTCACCTCAGACATGATATATGTGTTTTTTTCATGATGCTTATCCTTTAATTTTGGCATCCAACAACTGGGACCTCAAATAATTGTGAAGTTAATTCTGTTGTGTCTTGCACATTACTTGTTACTTTGTATTGGTTCCCTGAAGTACATTTGTTTTGTAGTTTGGTTTCTCCACTGCAAAAAAAGTTCTAAAACTCTGCTGTATACCATTCTATAAAGTGATGTTTATTACCAGAATCCTGCAAACAACATCATTACAGGCCACATTCACCTACTTACCCACTAGGCCAATATGTTTAGCTGCCCTCTATAGTGGGTATAAAATGTATACCCTGGACATTTTAATAATTATTTTGGAATGGGGATATAAATATCTTCTAATAAGCCCTGGTACAGTGGGGATCAAAAGTTTGGGCACCCCAGGTAAAACATTGTATAAATGTGCATAAAGAAGCCAAGGAAAGATGGAAAAATCTCCAAAAGGCATCAAATTACAGATTAGACATTCTTATAATATGTCAACAAAATTTAGATTTTATTTCCATCATTTACACTTCCAAAATAACAGAAAAAAAAATGGCGTTTGCAAAAGTTTGGGCACCCTGCAGAATTTATAGCAGGCACTGCCCGCTTTGCAAAGCTGAGACCTGCCAGTGTCATGGATTGTTCTCAATCATCATCTGGGAAGACCAGGTGATGTCAATCTCAAAGGTTTTAAATGCCCAGACTCATTTGACCTTGCCCCAACAATCAGCACCATGAGTTCTTCTAAGCAGTTGTCTAGAAATCTGAAACTGAAAATAATTGACGCTCATAAAGCTGGAGAAGGCTATAAGAAGATAGCAAAATGTTTTCAGATGTCAATATACTCTTTTCGCAATGTAATTAAGAAATGGCAGTCATCAGGAACAGTGGAATTAAAGCAAGATCTGGAAGACACTGGAGTTGCGGTACACTATTCCACTATAAAGAGATACTTGTACAAATATGGTATTCATGGAAGAATCATCAGAAAAAAACCTCTTCTATGCCCTCACCACAAAAATCAGCATTTGAACTTTGCAAATGAACATATAGACAAGCCTGATGCATTTTGGAAACAAGTTCTGTGGACCGATGAGGTTAAAATTTTACTTTTTGGCCGGAATGAGCAAAGGTACGTTTGAAGAAGAAGGGGGACAGAATTTAATGAAAAGAACCTCTGTCCAACTGTTAAGCATGGGGGTGGATCAATCATGCTTTGGGGTTGTATTGTAGCCAGTGGTACAGGGAACATCTCACGAGTAGAAGGAAAAATTGATTCAATAAAATTTCAGCAAATTTTGGATGCTAACTTGATGCCATCTGTGAAAAGGCTGAAGTTAAAGACAGGATGGCTTCTACAAATGGATAATGATCCAAAACACACCTCAAAATCCATGGGTGATTACATCAAGAGGCATAAACTGAAGGTTTTGCCATGGCCTTCACAATCTCCTGACCTCAACATAATTGAAAATCTATGGATAGACCTTAAAAGAGCAGTGCGTGACAGACAACCCAGACATCTCAAAGATCTGGAAGACTTTTGTAAGGAAGAATGGGCAAAGATACCTCAAACAAGAATTGAAAGACTCTTGGCTGGCTACAAAAAGCGTTTACAAGCTGTGATACTTGCCAAAGAGGGCAGTACAAGATATTAACTCTGCAGGGTGCCCAAACTTTTGCAGACACCATTTTTTTTTCTGTTATTTTGAAAGTGTAAATGATGGAAATAAAATCTAACTTTTGTTGATATATTATAAGAATGTTTAATCTGTAATTTGATGCCTTTTGGAGATTTTTCCATCTTTCCTTGGCTTCTTTATGCACATTAATACACATTTTTACCTGGGATGCACAAACTTTTGATCCCCACTGTAAGCACATATTAAAGCAAAATTATAGTAAAAAAAATCTAATAAAAAAATAACAAAAAAATACAACATTTGTATACAAAACAAACAATAAAAAAAATATTTGTAACTATCTGAGATGAGCATAAAAGAATTAATATAAATGAGTTGGAGACTTTTTGTTTGAAATGTTTTCATCCAGTAAAAACATAGCTGTGATGTTGATAAATATATATGTTGGCAGAAAAATGTTGCATATTGGATGTATGACTGGTATATAGATGTCACTCTGAACGGCTTAAATATTGGAGATGTTTATTGGGACACCGCTAAGGGAAATAATTACAGCCATCATTTTATCAGCAGGATTCTATACACTGAATAAAAAATCATCTTGAGCAAATAAGGGAAAAGATTTTTATTTTTGACTGGCATATGAAAGAAAACAAAACGCCAAATGCAACTGACCTAGATTGCTCCACAGAGGAAAATCAAAGAAAAGTTTGGGATAATGAGGAGCTATAGAGGGAAGCATTTGGTAGGCTAATGATGGAAGTGCGTAACATCTTGACTAATGCCCCCACCACTGCCCACTGTTTTCTATCAATGCTAGAGCGACATCAGGTCTCATTCAAAAAGAGCCCCAGTGTTTCTACTGATTCATGTGCAGTCACAACTGGAGTTGACATGATAAATCTTAAGTAGAATAATCTTATTGTTTATTATATACTTATGATGAATTACAGTAGGACCTCTGAAATCTAATTGATAGCAATTTTCTGAAGATCTCTATAAACAAAGTAGGACAGAGCAAGTTCTTGCTTCTGGAGCATAAGAATGGGTTCACACACAGCACATGTTGCTATAGGTACTTATACAGCTGTCCTATTTACTTGAATTGAACCAATAGAAGCCCATGATCTTGCCTCCAAAATCAGGGGTCCCAATCAGTTGAAGGGGTGCTCCGCCCCTAGACATCTTATCCCCTATCCAAAGGATAGGGGATAAGATGTCTGATCACCAGCGTCGGGACCCCCGCGTTCCCGGCTGCGGCATCCCAGATATGCACGAAGCAAACTTCAACTAAGGCGGACACGTCCGTTGAAACGTGTCACTCTGTGTCTGAACTGTTGCAAGCTCTTTTTCATGTAAAGCCTCAATAAAGCTAACGTTTTCACAGCATGCCGCTGTGCAGGATCCTCTACATTTCTCTACAAGTTTACGCGTGTGGTCCACACGTATCTGTGACACAGCAGACTAGGTGGTGAGCTGGACTCTACACATACTGTATCTATTTTGGACAGAGCGAACTTCGCTCCGCGCCGGATGACTGGTGATGCGGGACAGAGGCTCATACGGTCATGCCCCGCTCATGATGTCAAAGCCACGCCCCCTCAAAGAAAGTTTATGGGAGGGGGCGTGATGGCCGCCACGCCCCCTCCCATAGACTTGCATTGAGGGGGCTTGACCGTGACATCACGAGCAGTGCGCGGACGTGACGTCACGAGCTTCGGGTTCTCTACCCAATGATCTAAATGAATGCCAGATGCAGAGGGGAGATCGCGAGGGTCCCCAGATCGCGGGGGTCCCCAATGGTGAAACCACCGCGATCAGACATCTTATCCCCTATCCTTTGAATGGGGGATAAGATGTCTAGGGGCGGGGTATCCCTTTAAGATGATGGCATTAGGTCACTTTCCCCTTCTCCATGCCATTGGATCAGCAATCTGACTATACAGTTTGCTTCGGCAGGCTACAGAAACAGAGTGCCGATAACACTAACCAATGCTGTGCTATGGAATAGCACTGAATAGTTTTTGCAGTTGAAAGATTGAATGTAATTGTCCCCTATGGGGACTCAAATGATGTGTATTAAATGTTTAAATCAACCCCTTTTTCCAATTTTATATAAAAGAATAGAAATAAAATTAAAATATTTGGTATTGCCGCATGCAGAAACCCCATGGTGAAAGGCATTAATGCCAGAACTGATGATCACTTGGTCACTTTATATATCAGAAAAAAATAGTAAAATGTGATCAAATGTCTTATCAAAACCCATACCAATAAAAACTACAGATGATGGTACATAAAGTAAGCCATCAAACATCCCTGTATACAAAAAATTAAAATTAAAAAGTAATAGGGGCCAGAAGAGGACAATAGGCATACTCATTTTCTTACAATAATTTTTTTAAAGTTGTAAAATAAAACTAAATCTATATAAATTGTGTACTGTTGTAATTGCATACACCTACACAATAAGGATATCAGTTTAACCATAAAGTTCAATAAAGTGCACTGTGTAGAAACAAAGCCCCCTCAAAAATTGCAAGAAATTTTTTATTTTGCCATGTTATAGTGAAAAGAGTGATGTCATTACAAAATACAATTGTACCCACATAAAACAAGCCATCATATGGACCTGTAGGTGGAAAATTTAAGAGTTATGAGTATTAAAGGATGAGGAGGGGAGAAGGAAAAAATGAAGATGTAAAAATGCAAAATAGCTGCGTTCTTTAAGGGGTACTCCAGTGGAAAACATTTTTTTTTTTTAATCAACTGGTCCAAGAAAGTTAAATCGTTTTGTAAATTACTTCTATTTAAAAATCTTAATCCTTCCAGTACTCTGTCCATATCAGTAACTGTCCAGAGCAGGAAGGTTTGCTATGGGGAATTGTTCCTGCCCTGGACAGTTCCTTACATGGACAGAGGTGTCAGCAGAGAGCACTGTGGTCAGACAGAAAAGAAGTTAAAAAGAAAAGAACTTCCTCTAGAGCATAGAGCAGCTGATAAGTACTGGAATGATTAAAATTTTTAAATAGAAGTAATTTACAAATTTGTTTAACTTTCTGGCACCAGTTGATTTAAAAAAAAATAAAATGTTTTCCACTGAAGAACCCCTTTAACCCCTAAACAATGCCGGACGTAAATGTACGTCCTGGAGAGCTGGTACTTAACGCACCAGGACGTACATTTACGTCCTATGCATAACCGCGAGCATCGGAGCGATGGCAGCCAGGAACCTGCCAGTAATGGCGGACATCCGTGATCGCTCGGATGTCCGCCATTAACCCCTCAGATGACTTGATCAATACAGATCATGGTATGTGCAGCATCGCGGTCACTAAAATTGATGATCGGATTGCCCGCAGCGCTGCCCCGGTGATCCGATCATCCAGAACGGCAGACGGAGATCCCCTCACCTGCCTCTGCTGCCTTCCACGGGTCTTCTGCTCTGCTCTGTGATCGAGCAGACCAGAGCAGAAGATGACCGATAATACTGATCAGTGCTATGTCCAATGCATAGCAATGAACAGTATTAGCAATCGAATGATTGCTATAAATAGTCCCCTATGGAAACTATTAAAGTGTAAAAATAAAAGTTAAAAAAGTTTTTAAAAAATTTGAAAAACTCCTCCCCCAATAAAAGCGTAAATTGTCCCATTTTCCCTATTTCACCCCCAAAAAGTGTAAAAAATATATTTTATATACATATTTGGTATCACTGTGTGCGTAAATATCCGAACTATTAAAATAAAATGTTAATGATACCGCACGGTGAACGGTGTGAATGTAAAAAAAAACGGTGTGAATCCAAAATAGCTGCTTTTTCATAACATTTTATTCCCAAAATGTTTTTATTAAAAATGTATTAAAATTTTTATTTAAGCAAATATGGTATCAATAAAAAGTACAGATCACAGCGCAAAAAATGAGCCCTCATACCGCCGCTTATACGGAAAAATGAAAAAATTATAGGTCTTCAAAATAGGGGGATTTTTTTAAGCGCATCAGTAATAGAAAAGTTATCATGGGTATCATTTTAATTGTATTGACCCAAAGAATAAAGAACACATGTCATTTTACCGTAAATTGTACGGCGTGAAAATGAAACCTTCCAAAAATTTTAATTTCCCCACACAAATATAATTTTTTTGGTTGCGCCATACATTTTATGGTAAAGTGAGTGATGGCATTACAACAGACAACTGTTCGCTAAAAAAACAAGCCCTCATACTAGTCTGTGGATGAAAATATAAAAGAGTTACGATTTTTTAAAGGCGAGGAGGAAAAAACTAAAACGTAAAAATAAAATAGTCCTTAAGTGGTTAAAGAGGCACTGTCATTATGAAAAACTTTTTATATTTTGTAGTACCACTGAT
Organism: Hyla sarda; assembly: GCF_029499605.1. Lineage (NCBI taxonomy): Eukaryota > Metazoa > Chordata > Amphibia > Anura > Hylidae > Hyla > Hyla sarda. Next base: position 520,299,445 of record NC_079189.1, read on the forward strand.
AAGATGACTTTTTAAAATATACATTTTTTTTAATTATTATTTTACAAAAAAATTATCAAAAATAAAAATTGCCCCACTAGGGGTCATCTGTCTTTATGCAGACAGACTACTCTGTATTTTGCAGCATACTGGATACCAACTGTAAAGTGTGCTGGTATCCAGTATAGGAAATCACCATTGCACCACTACAGCCTTCAGCTGTTCCTAAACTATGTTCCTAAACTTCAATTCCCTTGATGGGAGTTGTAGTTTTGCAAAAGCTGGGGGTGCAATCTTTGTAAAACTCTGTTTTAGAGCTGTGTATTCTCCAGCTGTGTGCCTCCAGCCCTTGCAAAATTACAGACAAAGGATGTGTGGGCATGCTGGGAGATATAGTGCTTTATAAACACTGCAGTTTCAGATGCTACAAAACTACAACTCCCAACATGCTTGAACAGCATGCTTGACTTCTGAATGACAAAAAAGCTGATCAGACATTCAGGAGTCTGTGAAAGCTGAATGATTCACATAGTGACAGCTATGTTGATTAGCATCCAGGGTACTAGGAACAGATAGAAAATGTATGCCTAAAAACATCTTTGCAGTTATTTGCAGACTGCCAGGCTGCCCCAGACTCAGAGCTGATGGACACACCCCCTCCACAAGGCAGGAACACAAAGCAAGTGAGCAACATATAAATGCTATTTGTTAGGGTCCTAGACACTGTACATGATCAGGATAAGGTACTGAGTAACATATCACTTTTTTTTTGCACTATGACAGATACACTTTAAGAGGTAAAGTAAATGCTTACTTTACATGCAAAATTTGTTCAAAATTTGTAGGCTTTTTTTTTTTTTTTAATGAATGGAGCCGAGTTGTAATACCACACAGATCTGGCGCTATTTTTGGAAGAAAACAATTATTATTTTTTTAATCCTGGATAACACCTATAGGTTAGGGTGTTCCAGCTTTCCAGGAGGTATACATCAGGACATCAGGACATTTTTTCTTATATACCTCTCATGGAAACTCTGATATCAGCCATTATTAAAGCAAACAGTGGCATACATACATCGCCAATAAGTGTCCATGAAGTACATAGCACAGAATATGTTGCTCTGAATAGAAAATCAGTTGCACTTTCCTATACCAGCCTAGCAAATGGACAATCACTTTGGCCTACATCCAGTAAATCGGTCCAATGAATTTGTCTCGCACATGTGACACATATGTCGAACATCCACTGCAGTGTGAACAGCTGAAAACTGATACATCCTACAATTCTTTATAATTCAATAGTTCTAATGTTTTGCCCTTTGGGATTTTAGAAAATTGAAAGAAGATTCCTGTGGGAATTGTTAAATATCGGACAAGCTGCTTGTCACTCAGCTGCCCTAGAACCAATGTAGCTAAATACAATGTTTAACAACTTGTCAGAAGGGAACCGAAAAGCAGCCCTGGTGTGTTTTTCTTGTAATGTTTTGGGATTTGATATTTTGTTTGTTTAAATATTTCTTGGTATTAGGCTGGTAGCACATGGCATTTTTTTTAAACCTGCCATGTAGTTTTTAGCCAAAGCCAGAGGGGAATCCAGCAAGTCCTTCCTTTATAGTTACCGTTTCTTTAAAGGGGTACTCCGGTGAAAACCTTTTTCCTTTTAAATCAACTGGTGTCAGAAAGTTAAACATATTTGTAAATTACTTCTATTAAAAAATCTTAATCCTTCCTGTACTTATTAGCTGCTAAATACTACAGAGGAAATTCTTTTCTTTTTGGAATGCTCTCTGATGACATCATGACCATAGTTCTCTCTTCTGACGTTATTATAATAATAATAAAGCTTTATTTATTGTTGTCCTTAGTGGGATTTGAAGGCAGCAGTGCTAACCACTGAGCCACCATACTGCCCTTAGCATACATCTGCTATGCATCTGCTATGCATGGTTGCTAAAATGGACAGAGATGTCAGCAGAAAGCACTGTGTTCATGATGTCATCAGTGTTCCAAAAAGAAAGGAATTTCCTCTGTAGCATTCAGCAGCTAATAAGTACTGGAAGGATTAAGATTTTTTAATAGAAGTAATTTACAAATATGATTAACTTTCTGCCACCAGTTGATTTAAAAGAAAAAAGGTTTTCACCGGAGTACCCCTTTAAAATCCACTTCTGGCTTTGTTTAAAAAACTGCAATGTGTGTGATACCAACTGTAAGGATTTGTTCAGTTTGTGCAGTCTGGGTTTACAAAGTATTTAGATCAGTATTTTTGGGCAAAAACAATAATGAAAATGTTATTTTTTTTGTTTTGTTTTGTTTTTAACTTTTTCAGAAGTTCAGACAAACTCCTGATTTGAACTAAAACTACTTCCAGTGTTAAAGGGGTATTCCAGGAATCAAAAAACAGGCTTTTTTTTTTTTTAAAGACCTCTTCCTGTTTGTCTCCAGTTTGGGTGTGGTTCTGCAGCTCATTTCCATTGAAGTGAATGGAGCCAAGTTGTAATAACATACCCAAAGTAGAGACAAGAAGGGTGCTGTCTCTACTTTGAATACCCCTTTTTGTTCCGAATGCTTGTAGCGAATGGCAGGGGTTGTGACGTCAAGACCCCGCTCCCTCATGATGTCACACCACGCCCCCTCCCATAGACTTGCAATGAGGAGGTGTGGTGTGACATCACAAGTGGGCATGGCCATGATGTCACAACCCGCCGCCCACACCCAGCATTCTTAAAGAACGCTGAGTGATGCACAGAGATCGCAGGGGGCCCCTCGGCAGGACCACCGTGATCAGACATCTTATATCATATCCTTTGGATAGGGGATAAGATGTCTAGGGGTGGAGTACCCCTTTAAGTCTAACACCTGCATTGTAAAATGACAAAATGTTTCAAAACATTTTCACAATGAATATTTTTTCTAGATGGAATAGAATTACATGCTGTACATTTTTGGATGATCTTAATAGAACCTCTAGTGCAGATGTACCAACATACCCATAGACAAATTCATTAGATCCTCACTCCTGCCCATGTTTTCTGCTTCCTACACATCAATATGAACTGACTGTTCATCTGCTGCCTAATCCGGCAGTTGTGTTGTGCCCTGAGCAGCAGAATCCCATTAAAAACAATAGGAGGCTAATGCAAGCGGATTCCACTCTGAATGTCTTCTTGGAAGGTCAGAGCGGAATTTACTCAGTGTACATGGCCCCCTAGATTGCTATGCAAAGTATAGTGTGACTGATAGTGCTGGATGACCTGAAATTGTGTGAAATTTTACAAGAAAATAAAGCATGAAAGATCTGTGTTTTTTTTAGCTATATTTGTCTACTATTGCACACATTTATGGGCTGAATGCAAAAAATATAAAAGTTGCTACCTTTCTAAGTGCTGGCATATACCGCAGCATACTGGGAGCCAAACATAGCTGGCTAGTGGCTACATTTGGGCAATTTTCCACAGATATATTTAGCAACACAGCAAACCACTCTTTTGTTTCCTGCTAAATAAATGGATATATTTAGGAAATGACCCAAACATAAGAAATGGTTCTAAAAATTTAAAGATTATGCACTTTGGTTATGGACAAAGTAAAGAATTTGTGATACAGTCCTAACCTCAGTGTCTGAGGAAAGGTTTTTAGATGGTCACTATTTTTAAAGACTTAAAGTTAGGCAGACAACATCATGGAGCAGCAGGGGGGATATGATAGAGACTTTTATATACATAAAGGGAATCAACATGTTAAAGGAAGAAAGTATTTTTAAAAGAAGAAAAATACCATACAATGACATTAAATAGAGGGGCACAAGTTTGTGCAGTAATATCAGGAAGTATTACTTTACTGAGAGAGTAGTGGATGCATGGAATAGCCTTCCTGCAGAAGTGGTCGCTGCAAATACAGTGAAGGAGTTTAAACATGCATGGGATAAGCATAAGGCTATCCTTCATAAAAGATAGGGCCAGGGACTCTTCATAGGATTCAGATTATTGGGCAGACTAGATGGGCCAAATGGTTCTTATCTGCCGACACATTCTATGTTTCTATGTTAGTCGACTATGTTAAAGGGGAACTTCGGTGGAAATAAGTGGAAAACAAATGTTTTCAAATCAACTGGTGCCATAAAGTTAAACAGATTTGTAAATGACTTCTATTTCAAAATCTTGATCCTTCCAGTACTTTTCAGCTGCTGTATACTACAGAGAAAATTGTGAAGTTCTTTCCAGTCCGACAACAGTGCTCTCTGCTGACACCTCTGTCCGTGTCAGGAACTGTCCAGATTTGAAGCAGATCCCCATAGAAAACTTCTCCTGCTCTGGACAGTTCCTGATACGGACAGAGGTGTCAGCAGAGAGCACTGTGGCCAGACTGGAAAGAACTTCAAAAATGTATCTGTAGTATATCTGGAGCATACAGCAGCTGATAAGTACTGAAAGGGTTAAGATTTTTAAATAGTCATTTACAAATCTGTTTCACTTTCTGGCACCAGTTGATTTGAAAACATTTGCTTTCCACCAGAGTTCCCCTTTAAGACTATTAAACTGAATGGGTTCACTGCCAGTATCCCGAGGTATAAGTAAAAATTCCAGAATGTTGATGTATACCTATAATGTAGCACAGTGTGAACCCAGACTGACACCGTTGTTGCATTTGCCACCTGTAAACAATGGTATGTGAAATAGCAGAAATAATGATACTGCTACTCAGATATTGCTGATATGTTCATTCATCTAGTATGCAATGTATTGGACATCTCAATTACTGTAAACTTATCATCAGTATTTGTCAGACTGTTCAATTCTCTCCCCCCGGCAATACCACAAAAATATCATGAAATTATGCTAAGACTGCAAAATTTGTTATATGGTAATGCTGATAGAGTTCTGTCCTGGCAACAACAAGTAGTGAATGCCCTCTGGTGGCCAGAGGAATAAATACAGCATCATTGTCTTAAAATATTGTACCGCATACGTGTTTTATAGAGAAGTATTAGTCTTGTGTAGACACCACATAAATGACAGTATACATTCTCTGCTTGTCAGGAGGTGAAGAAATAAGAGGTGAAATAAACACAAAAGGAAAATTAGGACTTACTTCTATGTGATGGAAAATACGGTATCCAATTGCAAAACGACAAAAAGAAGAATAGCATAACATTTTAGGAAACTGTCCTCTGTCAGAAGATTTTTTTCTTATTGAAAATGTTGCACATTGTTGGTCACATTCCAGATTTATGAAAAGTATCATGAATATTTGAGACGTTAATTCTTTTTCTATAGTGCCAACATATTCCACAGCTCTGTACAGAATTTGTCATCACTCACACTGGTCCTTGTCATCAATGGGTCTCATACTCCTAATTCCAAATTATTCCAAATTAACCTATTAGTATGTTTGCATGGGACAAAATTCATGAAAACACAGGAAGAACACACAAACTCCATATAAACTTTGCTTTGGTCAGATTTAAACCCTGAGCCCCAGTGCTGCAATCAGGAACAGACAGAGAAAAAGTATAGAGGAAAGATTTGCGCCTATTCCATGTTTTAGGCCTACTCTTGGTTTTGGTTAACAAATATACAAAATACTGATCAAACTACGAAAAAGAGAGGGGATGGGTAACTCTGCCTATACTTATGGGGAAAAGGGGAGGGGAGGGTGGTAACTCTGCCTATACCTATGGGGAAAAGGAGGGGTGGGTAACTCTGCCTATACCTATGGGGAAGAGGGGGGGGGGTAACTCTGTCTATACCTATGGGGAAGAGGGGTTGGGGGTAACTCTGCCTATACATATGGGGAAAGGGGAGGAAGGGGCGGTAACTCTGCCCATACCTACGGGGAAAGGGGGTAACTCTGCCTATACCTATGGGGAAGAGGGGGGGTAACTCTGCCTATACCAATGGGGAATGGGGAAGAGGGGGAGGGGAAACTCTGCCTATATCCATGGGGAACAAGGGGGGGGGTAACTCTGCCTATACCTATGGGGAAAGGGGGGTAACTTTGCCTATACCTATGAGGAAGAGGGGGGGTAACTCTGCCTATACTTATTGGGAAAGGGGGAGGGGGGTAATTCTGCCTATACCTATGGGGAAGAGGGTGGTGGGTAACTCTGCCAATACTTAAGGGGAAAGGGGGAGGGTAGGGGGGTAACTTTGCCTATACATTTGGGGAAAGGGGAGGAAGGGGGGTAACTCTGCCTATACATATGGGGAAAGGGGGGTAACTCTGCCTATACCTATGGGGAAAGGGGGGGGGTAACTCTGTCTATACCTATGGGGAAGAGGGGGGGTAACTCTGCCTATACCAATGGGGAAGAGGGGGAGGGGTAACTCTGCCTATACCCATGGGGAACAAGGGGGGGGGGTAACTCTGCCTATACCTATGGGGAAAGGGGGGGTAACTCTGCCTATACCTGTGGGGAAAGGGTGCGGGGTAACTCTGTCTATACCTAGGGGGAAGAGAGGGGGTGGTAACTCTGCCTATACCAACGGGGAAGAGGGGTAGCTCTGCCTATACCCATGGGGAACTGGGGGAGGGTAACTCTGCCTATACCTATGGGGAAAAGGGGGTTTAACTCTGCCTATACCTATGGACTCTGCTGCCTATGCCTAAGGAGAAAGGGGGGCAGAGGGGGGGGCCACCCTGGGCACCACTAACAAGGGGGGTGCCATGATGGAGTCAAGTAACTCTGCCTATACCTATGGGAAAAGGGGAGGAAAGGGGGGTAACTCTGCCTATACCTATGGGGAAGAGGGGGGTGGGTGGGTAACTCTGCCTATACCTATGGGGAAGAGGGGGGGGAGTAACTCTTCCTATACCTATGGGGAAGAAGGGGGGTGTTTCTGCCTATAGCTATGGGGAAGAGCGGGGGTTGGTAACTCTGCCTATACTTATGGGGAAGAGGGGGTGGGTAACTCTGCCTATACCTATGGGGAAGAGGGGGTGGGGGTAACTCTGCGTATACCTATGGGGAAAGGGGGGTAACTCTGCCTATACCTATGGGGAAGAGGGGGTGGGGGTAACTCTGCCTATACCTATGGGGAAGAGGGGGGAACTCTGCCTATACCTATGGGAAAGAGGGGGGGTAACTCTGCCTATACTTATGGGGAAAGAGGGAGGGGGTAACTCTGCCTATACATATGGGGAAAGGGGAGGAAGGGGGGCGTAAATCTGCCTATACCTATGGGGAAATGGGGGGGGAGGTAACTCTGCTTATACCTATGGGGAAAGGGGGGGGGTAACTCTGTCTATACCTATGGGGAAAGGGGGGGGTAATTCTGCCTATACCTATGGGAAAAGGGGGGGTAACTCTACCTATACCTATGGGGAAAGGGGGAGAGTAACTCTGCCTATACCTATGGGGAAGGGGGGGGGTAACTCTGCCTATACATATGGGAAAGAGGGGAGAACTCTGCCTATACCTATGGGGAAGAGGGGGGAACTCTGCCTATACCTATGGGGAAAGGGGGGGTAATTCTGCCTATACCTATGGGAAAAGGGGGGGTAACTCTACCTATACCTATGGGGAAAGGGGGGGAGTAACTCTGCCTATACCTATGGGGAAGGGGGGAGGTAACTCTGCCTATACATATGGGGAAGAGGGGGTGTGGTAACTCTGCCTATACCAACCGGGAAGAGGGGGTGGGGGTAACTCTGCCTATACCTATGGGGAAGAGGGGGTAACTCTGCCTATACCTATGGGGAAGAGGGGGGAACTCTGCCTATACCTATGGGGAAGAGGGGGGGGACTCTGACTATACTTACGGGGAAGGAGGGAGGGGGTAACTCTGTCTATACATATGGGGAAAGGTGAAGAAGGGGAGTAACTCTGCCTATACCTATGGGGAAATGGGGGGTAACTCTGCCTATACCCATGGGCAAAAGGGGGGGTAACTCTGTCTATACCTATGGCGAAGAGGGGGGGGGTAACTCTGCCTATACCTATGGGGAAAGGGGGGGGGGTAACTCTCTCTATACCTATAGGGAAAAGGGGGTTTAACTCTGCCTATACCTATGGGGAATGGGGGGGGTTTAACTCTGCCTATAACTACGAAGAAAGAAGGGGGAGGACTCTGCTGCCTATACCTAAGGAGAAAGGGGGGTTAATTCTCTTCCTATTCCTATTGGGAAGGGGGGTTAATTCTGCTTCCTATACCTTTGGGGAAGGGGTTAATTTCTGCTGCCTATACCTACAGGGAAGGGGGGGTTAACTCTGTTGCCTATACCTGCAGGGAAGGGGGGGGTTAACTCTGCTGCCTATACCTACAGGGAAGGGGGCTATTTAACTCTATACCTGGATGCCTAACTACTTACCTACATACCAGGCTAACTACCTACATACCCAGCTACCTAACTATGTACATACTTGGCCTTCATACATGGCTGCCTAACTACCTAGCTAGCCCTCTACCTACCTGGCTTGTCACCTACCTACATATCTAGCTTGCTGATTTAGCTACCTAGTTACCTATTTACCTGGCTACCTACCTGCCCTTTTACTGTGCAGGACACCAAGGAGGGCATTATTACAGCGTGTGGGCCTATAGATGGAAAGATTTTGTAGAGGAGGGGAGGGCACTGGAAAAATGTAGAGTCTGACATGTTTGTCCTGCAGATGTTAAGAGATCCGCATGGCGGTTTTATCTGGTCGGAGAGGAAAAGGAAAGAGGACGCCGCTGATCCCAAAATGTAACTGTAATCACTTATATGGTATACAGATCCTGTGTACAGCTGTTATCTACCGCTGTATGGTCCTGTATATAATCACTTATATGACATACAGATCCTGCATAGTAAACTGGTCTGTGTATAGTGGTTTTATTCAGTACAGTATGGCGGTATAGTCCAGTTGTTGTGCGGTGGTAGAAATTTTCTCTTTGTATACCAGTATTATTGGTCATGGAAATTTACCTACGTTAAAGTGTTTCTTGCATATCAAAATTTTAGTTTATTGTTTGTGAGATTTGGGTGGAATAGGGGTGTGGCAGAAGATTGACGAGCTGCAGAGCCTAGCAGGGGCCCTTGCCTTTTTTTGGCCCGGGGACCCCGAGTATTGTCAGTCCACCCCTGCCCCCATCCACTGCTGCACTGCGACCGCAATGCTTTTCCACCCGGCGCCTGCATCTGTGGAGTCAGAGCAGCAGGGGGAGGAGTGTTGCGGTGGCACGCAAAGTGATGTCACAACGCTGATGCCGCCTTTAATGATCTTTTAAAGGAGCGGAAGGATCCATCACCAGCGGTCGGACTGTAGGCTTCATCAAAATGTAAGTAGATAATTCTAAGTGAAGGGAGGGTGTGTAATTAAGGGGGTAGGAAGGGGGTGTAATTAAGTGGAGGGAAGGGGGGTGTAATTGAAGGGGGAGGGAGGGGGTGTAATTAAGGGGGAGGGAGGGGGTGTAATTAGAGGAGGAGGGAGGGTGGTGCAATTAAAAGGGGGTGCAGGATTTGTTCATTTTATTGATGGGGATTTGGATTTATTTCTATTTGGTGCAGATGGAAAGTGATTTTTTTTTAAGGGGGTGCAGGGTTTTATTTTGTTAAGGGGTTTTATTAAGATGGTTAAGGGGTTTTATTAAGGGGTTAAGGGGTTTTATTAAAGGGGTTTGTGGGTTTTATTAAGGGAGTGTACATGGGTTTTATTTTATAAAGGGGGTGCAGGGTTTTATTTTATTAAGGGGGTACAGGGTTCTATTTTATTAAGGGGGTGCAGGGTTTTATTTTATCAAGGGGGTGCAGGGTTTTATTTTATTAAGGAGGTGTTCAGGGGATTATTTTATTAAGGGGGTTGCAGGGGATCCCAATTAATGAGGGTGTTCAGGTGTTATTTTTTTATTAAGGGGGTGTGCAGGTTTTTATGTGTAGGGTGTATGAACTTGATGTGATGGCGGTGAAGGGTTTTATATGAAGGTGGAGGGGTATGGATTTGATGTGTAGTGTGGGTGCAATGTTTGTATGTGTGGGGTGTGCTGGAGCTGAGTTTTATGGAATAGGGGTGCAGGGTTTTTGTATAAGGGGAAAGAAAGTGCAAGGGTTTTCTAGAAGGTGGAAGACCAGGGATTTGTAGACAGGGGCAGGGCAGGAGTTTTCTAGAAGTTTTTCACCAGCCCCTTTCTACAAAACCCCTGTCCTGACCCCCTTCTGGAAAACCCCTGTCCTGGCCCCTTCTGCAAAACCCCTGTCCTGGCCCCCTTCTGCAAAACTCCTGCATTGGTGCAATAAATATTATTGTTAACATTGAAAAAAGTTCTTGGGTTGGGGGGATGGGGGCAAACACAGGGTCCGTCCCCAGGTGGGGGGGGGGGGGTGCCAAACATAGGGTCCGACCTGGGTGCCAAATGCTCTAGGTATGCCCCTGGGGGTAGTAGTATAAGCAGCAGTACAGAATGAAACATGTTAGACATTACAGAAGATGTGTGGCTGTGATGGGCTAGTGGTATCAGTAGCAGCAGTACAGTATGAAACATTATAGAAACATAGACTGTGTCGGCAGATAAGAACCATTTGGCCCATTTAGTCTGCCCAATAATCTGAATCCGATCCATAGTCCATGGCTCTATCTTTAATGAAGGATAGCCTATTATGGACAAGACAGGCGATATGTGGCTGTATAGGGCTAGTAGTATCAGCAGCAGTACAATATGGAACATAATAAACAAAGCAGGACATGTGTGATGATGTAGGACTAGTAGAAGTAGTAGTAGTAAAGTAGTAGTAGTAGTAGTAGCATTACAGTATTGAATATGACAGACAAGACAAGAGATATGTAGCTGTATAAGGCTAGTAACAGGAGAATACAGCAACACACTGCTAGCACAAAGATATAGATGAAACATGAGTGTATAGATAAAACATGAGTATATAGCTGGAACATGAAAAGCTATACAGCTGTAATGCAATAAATGAAGATATGAAACTATGAAATTATGAGGTAATTAGCTTGCAAATTCGGCGCCAAATAGCGTGGACCGTCCCACCACGGTCCGTGGTGGGACGGTCCACGCTATTTGGAGCCAAATTTGCAAGCTAAGTACCTCATAATTTCATAGATTCATATCTTCATTATCTTCACTACACATAATAAGGGGTAAACACTACATATACACCCCTTACACTGTCCCCATCCCCAATAAAAATTAAAAACATATCATACGGCAGTGTTTCCAAAACGGAGCCTCCAGCTGTTGCAAAACATCAACTCCCCAAAAAAATTAGAACAACATTTTTTTTTCACTTAAATGCTGGTGTTAGCCTAAATTTTTAATTTTCACAAGCTAAAATAGGAAAAAAAGCCCCCCAAAATTTGTAACCCCATTTCATCTGAGTATATAAATACCTCATACGTGGATGTAAAGTGCTTTGTGGGCGAACTACAATGCTCAGAAGAGAAGCAGCGCCATTGGGATTTTGGAGAGAGAATGTGTCTGGAATTGAAGGCCACGTGTGCTTACAAAGCCCCCATAGTGCCAGAACAATGGACTGCCCCCCCCACATGTGACCTCACTTTGGAAACTATACCCCTTATATAATGTAATAAGGGGTACAGTGAGCATTTACACCCCATAGGTGTCTGACAGATTTTCGGAACGGTGCTCCGTAAAAATGAAAAATGTAATTTGTCATATGCACAGCCCACTGTTCCAAAGATCTGTCAAACGCTAGTGGGGTGTAAATGCTCACTGCATCCCTTATTAAATTCTGTGAGGGGTGTAGTTTCCAATATGGGGTCATTTGTTGGGGGGGTCCACTGTTTTGGCACCACGGGGGGCTTTGCAAATTCACAAAGCCCCCGAGTTCTATTCCAACCAAGTTCTTTCTCCAAAAAATCAATGGCACTCCTTCCCTTCTGAGCATTGTAGTGCGCCAGCAGAGCACTTGAGGTCCACACATGGGGTATTTCCATACTCATAAGAAATGGGGTTAGAAATTTGGGGGGGCATTTTCTCCTTTTACACCTTGTAAAAATGTAAAAGCAAGGCCCCCGACTTCCCTTCCAAACAAATTCTCTCTTCAAAAGCTCAATGGTGCTCCTCCTCTCCTGAGCATTGTAGTTCGCCCACAGAGCACTTTACATCCACATATGGGGTATTTCCGTACTCAGACAAAATGGGGTTACAAATTTTGGGAGTCTTTTTCTCCTATCACCCCTTGTGAAAATGAAAAGTATGGGGCAACACCAGCATGTTAATGTAAAAGTATTATTTTTTTAAGCTAAAATGCTGGTGTAGACCCCAACTTTTCCTTTTCATAAGGGGTAAAAGCAGAAAAATCCCCCTAAAATTTGTCATGCAATTTTTCCTGAGTATGGAAATACCCCATATGTGGCCCTAAACTGTTGACTTGAAATACAACAGGGCTGTTACGCCGAGCGCTCCGGGTCCCCGCTCCTCCCCGGAGCGCTCGCTTCACTCCCTCCGCTGCAGCGCTCCGGTCACGTCCTCTGACCCGGGGCGCTGCGATCCTGCTGCCAGCCGGGATGCGATTCGCGATGCGGGTAGCGCCCGCTCGCGATGCGCACCCCGGCTCCCCTACCTGACTCGCTCCCCGTCTGTTCTGTCCCGGCGCGCGCGGCCCCGCTCCCTAGGGCGCGCGCGCGCCGGGTCTCTGCGATTTAAAGGGCCACTGCGCCGCTGATTGGCGCAGTGGTTCCAATTAGGGTTTTCACCTGTGCACTTCCCTATATTACCTCACTTCCCTTGCACTCCCTTGCCGGATCTTGTTGCCTTAGTGCCAGTGAAAGCGTTCCTTGTGTGTTCCTTGCCAGTGTTTCCAGACCTTCTGCCGTTGCCCCTGACTACGATCCTTGCTGCCTGCCCCGACCTTCTGCTACGTCCGACCTTGCTTCTGCCTACTCCCTTGTACCGCGCCTATCTTCAGCAGCCAGAGAGGTGAGCCGTTGCTAGTGGATACGACCTGGTCACTACCGCCGCAGCAAGACCATCCCGCTTTGCGGCGGGCTCTGGTGAAAACCAGTAGTGGCTTAGAACCGGTCCACTAGCACGGTCCACGCCAATCCCTCTCTGGCACAGAGGGTCCACTACCTGCCAGCCGGCATCGTGACAGTAGATCCGGCCATGGATCCCGCTGAAGTTCCTCTGCCAGTTGTCGCTGACCTCACCACGGTGGTCGCCCAGCAGTCACAACAGATAGCGCAACAAGGCCAACAGCTGTCTCAACTGACCGTTATGCTACAACAGTTGCTACCACAGCTTCAGCAGTCATCTCCTCCGCCAGCTCCTGCACCTCCTCCGCAGCGAGTGGCCGCTCCTGGGATACGCTTATCCTTGCCGGATAAATTTGATGGGGACTCTAAGTTTTGCCGTGGCTTTCTTTCCCAATGTTCCCTGCATCTGGAGATGATGTCGGACCTGTTTCCCACTGAAAGGTCTAAGGTGGCTTTCGTAGTCAGTCTTCTGTCCGGAAAAGCCCTGTCATGGGCCACACCGCTCTGGGACCGCAATGACCCCGTCACTGCCTCTGTACACTCCTTCTTCTCGGAAATCCGAAGTGTCTTTGAGGAACCTGCCCGAGCCTCTTCTGCTGAGACTGCCCTGTTGAACCTGGTCCAGGGTAATTCTTCCGTTGGCGAGTATGCCGTACAATTCCGTACACTTGCTTCAGAATTGTCCTGGAATAATGAGGCCCTCTGCGCGACCTTCAAAAAAGGCCTATCCAGCAACATTAAAGATGTTCTGGCCGCACGAGAAATTCCTGCTAATCTACATGAACTTATTCACCTAGCCACTCGCATTGACATGCGTTTTTCTGAAAGGCGTCAGGAACTCCGCCAAGATATGGACTCTGTTCGCACGAGGCGTTTCGTCTCCTCGGCTCCTCTCTCCTCTGGTCCCCTGCAATCTGTTCCTGTGCCTCCCGCCGTGGAGGCTATGCAGGTCGACCGGTCTCGCCTGACACCTCAAGAGAGGACACGACGCCGTATGGAGAACCTCTGCCTGTACTGTGCTAGTACCGAACACTTCCTGAGGGATTGTCCTATCCGTCCTCCCCGCCTGGAAAGACGTACGCGGACTCCGCACAAAGGTGAGACAGTCCTTGATGTCTACTCTGCTTCTCCACGTCTTACTGTGCCTGTGCGGATGTCTGCCTCTGCCTTCTCCTTCTCTACAGTGGCCTTCTTGGACTCTGGATCTGCAGGAAATTTTATTTTGGCCTCTCTCGTCAACAGGTTCAACATCCCAGTGACCAGTCTCGCCAGACCCCTCTACATCAATTGTGTAAATAATGAAAGATTGGACTGTACCATACGTTTCCGCACGGAGCCCCTTCTTATGAGCATCGGATCTCATCATGAGAGGATTGAACTTTTGGTCCTTCCCAATTGCACCTCGGAGATTCTCCTTGGACTTCCCTGGCTTCAACTTCATTCCCCAACCCTGGATTGGTCCACTGGGGAGATCAAGAGTTGGGGGTCCTCTTGTTCCAAGAACTGTCTAAAACCGGTTCCCAGTAACCCTTGCCGTAACTCTGTGGTTCCTCCAGTAACCGGTCTCCCTAAGGCCTATATGGACTTCGCGGATGTTTTCTGCAAAAAACAAGCTGAGACTCTACCTCCTCACAGGCCTTATGATTGCCCTATCGACCTCCTCCCGGGTACTACTCCACCCCGGGGCAGAATTTATCCTCTCTCTGCCCCAGAGACTCTTGCCATGTCCGAATACGTCCAGGAGAATCTAAAAAAGGGCTTTATCCGTAAATCCTCCTCTCCTGCCGGAGCCGGATTTTTCTTTGTGTCCAAAAAAGATGGCTCCCTACGTCCTTGCATTGACTACCGCGGTCTTAATAAAATCACGGTTAAGAACCGCTACCCCTTACCCCTCATCTCTGAACTCTTTGATCGCCTCCAAGGTGCCCACATCTTCACTAAATTGGACTTAAGAGGCGCCTATAACCTCATCCGCATCAGAGAGGGGGACGAGTGGAAAACGGCATTTAACACCAGAGATGGACACTTTGAGTATCTGGTCATGCCCTTTGGACTGTGCAATGCCCCTGCCGTCTTCCAAGACTTTGTCAATGAAATTTTTCGTGATCTGTTATACTCCTGTGTTGTGGTATATCTGGACGATATCCTAATTTTTTCTGCCAATCTAGAAGAACACCGCCAACATGTCCGTATGGTTCTTCAGAGACTTCGTGACAACCAACTCTATGCCAAAATTGAGAAATGTCTGTTTGAATGCCAATCTCTTCCTTTTCTAGGATATTTGGTCTCTGGCCAGGGACTACAGATGGATCCAGACAAACTCTCTGCCGTCTTAAATTGGCCACGCCCCTCCGGACTCCGTGCTATCCAACGCTTTTTGGGGTTCGCCAATTATTACAGGCAATTTATTCCACATTTTTCTACCATTGTGGCTCCTATCGTGGCTTTAACCAAAAAAAATGCTGATCCCAAGTCCTGGCCTCCTCAAGCAGAAGACTCCTTTAAACGACTCATGTCTGCCTTTTCTTCGGCTCCCGTGCTCTCCAGACCTGACCCTTCCAAACCCTTCCTATTGGAGGTTGATGCCTCCTCAGTAGGAGCTGGAGCTGTTCTTCTACAAAAAAATCCTTCCGGGCATGCTGTCACTTGTGGTTTTTTCTCTAGGACCTTCTCTCCAGCGGAGAGGAACTACTCCATCGGGGATCGAGAGCTTCTAGCCATTAAATTAGCACTTGAGGAATGGAGGCATCTGCTGGAGGGATCAAGATTTCCTGTTATTATCTACACCGACCACAAGAACCTCTCCTACCTCCAGTCGGCCCAACGGCTGAATCCTCGCCAGGCCCGGTGGTCTCTGTTCTTTGCCCGATTTAATTTTGAGATTCACTTTCGTCCTGCCGATAAGAACATTAGGGCCGATGCTCTCTCTCGTTCCTCGGATGCCTCAGAAGTTGATCTCCCTCCGCAACACATCATTCCACCTGACTGCCTGATCTCCACTTCTCCTGCCTCCATCAGGCAGACTCCTCCAGGAAAGACCTTTGTTTCTCCACGCCAACGCCTCGGAATCCTCAAATGGGGTCACTCCTCCCATCTCGCAGGTCATGCGGGCATCAAGAAATCTGTGCAACTCATCTCCCGCTTCTATTGGTGGCCGACTCTGGAGACGGATGTTGGGGACTTTGTGCGAGCCTGCACTATCTGTGCCCGGGATAAGACTCCTCGCCAGAAGCCCGCTGGTTTTTCTTCATCCTCTGCCTGTCCCCGAACAGCCTTGGTCTCTGATTGGTATGGATTTTATTACTGATTTACCCCCTTCCCGTGGCAACACCGTTATTTGGGTGGTCGTTGATCGATTCTCCAAAATGGCACATTTCATCCCTCTTCCTGGTCTTCCTTCTGCGCCTCAGTTGGCTAAACAATTTTTTGTACACATTTTTCGTCTTCACGGGTTGCCTACGCAGATTGTCTCGGATAGAGGGGTCCAATTCGTGTCTAAATTCTGGAGAGCTCTCTGTAAACAACTCAAGATTAAATTAAATTTTTCCTCTGCATATCATCCCCAGTCCAATGGACAAGTAGAAAGAATTAACCAGATCCTGGGTGATTATTTGCGACATTTTGTTTCCTCCCGCCAGGATGACTGGGCAGATCTCCTTCCATGGGCCGAATTCTCGTATAACTTCAGGGTCTCTGAATCTTCCTCCAAATCCCCATTTTTCGTGGTGTACGGCCGTCACCCTCTTCCCCCCCTCCCTACCCCCTTGCCCTCTGGTCTGCCCGCTGTGGATGAAATTTCTCGTGACCTTTCCATTATATGGAGAGAGACCCAAAATTCTCTCTTACAGGCTTCTTCTCGCATGAAGAGGTTCGCGGATAAGAAAAGAAGAGCTCCCCCCGTTTTTTCCCCTGGAGACAAGGTATGGCTCTCCGCTAAATATGTCCGCTTCCGTGTCCCTAGCTACAAGTTGGGACCACGCTATCTTGGTCCTTTCAAAATTTTGTGTCAAATTAATCCTGTCTCTTATAAACTTCTTCTTCCTCCTTCTCTTCGTATCCCTAATGCCTTTCACGTCTCTCTTCTCAAACCACTCATCCTCAACCGTTTTTCTCCCAAATCTGTTCCTCCCACTCCTGTTTCCGGCTCCTCGGACGTCTTCTCGGTCAAGGAGATTTTGGCTGCCAAAAAGGTCAGAGGGAAAAATTTTTTTTTAGTAGACTGGGAGGGTTGTGGTCCTGAAGAGAGATCCTGGGAACCTGAGGACAACATCCTTGACAAAAGTCTGCTCCTCAGGTTCTCAGGCTCCAAGAAGAGGGGGAGACCCAAGGGGGGGGGTACTGTTACGCCGAGCGCTCCGGGTCCCCGCTCCTCCCCGGAGCGCTCGCTTCACTCCCTCCGCTGCAGCGCTCCGGTCACGTCCTCTGACCCGGGGCGCTGCGATCCTGCTGCCAGCCGGGATGCGATTCGCGATGCGGGTAGCGCCCGCTCGCGATGCGCACCCCGGCTCCCCTACCTGACTCGCTCCCCGTCTGTTCTGTCCCGGCGCGCGCGGCCCCGCTCCCTAGGGCGCGCGCGCGCCGGGTCTCTGCGATTTAAAGGGCCACTGCGCCGCTGATTGGCGCAGTGGTTCCAATTAGGGTTTTCACCTGTGCACTTCCCTATATTACCTCACTTCCCTTGCACTCCCTTGCCGGATCTTGTTGCCTTAGTGCCAGTGAAAGCGTTCCTTGTGTGTTCCTTGCCAGTGTTTCCAGACCTTCTGCCGTTGCCCCTGACTACGATCCTTGCTGCCTGCCCCGACCTTCTGCTACGTCCGACCTTGCTTCTGCCTACTCCCTTGTACCGCGCCTATCTTCAGCAGCCAGAGAGGTGAGCCGTTGCTAGTGGATACGACCTGGTCACTACCGCCGCAGCAAGACCATCCCGCTTTGCGGCGGGCTCTGGTGAAAACCAGTAGTGGCTTAGAACCGGTCCACTAGCACGGTCCACGCCAATCCCTCTCTGGCACAGAGGGTCCACTACCTGCCAGCCGGCATCGTGACAAGGGCTTTGAAGTGAGAGAGCACCATGTGCATTTGAGGCCTAAATTAGGAATTTACAATAGGAACAGACCCCAATACAAGGATGGCGCTTGTCTCCACCAAAACCCTATGGCAGTGTTTCCCAAACAGAGTGCCTCCAGCTATTTCAAAATTCCCAGCCTGCCAGGACAGTCAATGGCTGTCTGGCAATACTGGGAGTTGTTGTTTAGCAACAGCTGGGGGCTCCGTTTAGGAAACACTGCCGTATGAGATGTTTTTCATTTTTATTGGGGGGGGGGGGTTGTAAGGGTGTGTATGTAGTGTTTTACTTTTTATTTTGTGTTAGTGTAGTGTAGTGTTTTTAGGGTACACTCACACAGGCAAGGGTTCACAGTGAGTTTTCCGCTGGGAGTTTGAGCTGCGGCGGAAAATTTGCCAGAGCTCACACTGGTAGAAGGAAACCCACTGTAAACCTGCCCGTATGAATGTACCCTGTACATTCACATGGGGGGGAGGGGCCCCAAACCTTCAGCTGTTGCAAAACTACAATTCAAAGAATGCACTGACAGACCAAACATGCTGGAAGTTGTAGTTTTGCAACAGCTGTATGCACACTTGTGGGGAACCACTGAGTTAGGAAACATACTCTAGCTCAGTGAGTCCAACCTGTGTGCCTCCAGCTGTTGCAAAACTACAACTCCCAGCATGTACAGTCTGTCAGTGCATTCCGGGAGTTGTAGTTATGCAACACATGGAGGCACACGGTTTGGAATCACTGAGTTAGGTAACAGACTCTAGTTCAGTGTTTCCCAACCAGTGTGCCTACTGCTGTTGAAAAACAACAACTCCCAGCATGCACTGATAGCCGAAAGGCAATCTAGGTGTTGTAGTTATGCAACAACTGGGAAAGAACAGTTTGGAGACTGCTAAGTACTAGTAGTGGTCTCCAAGCTGTGGTCCTCCAGATGTTGCAAAACTACAACTTTCAGCACTGACTGCCTGGGCATGCTGGGAATTGTAGTTTTGCAACATCTGCAGAGCTACAGTTTGGAGACCACTGTATAGTTGACCACGGTTTTAGGTCCGGTTGGAAAAGCACATGAGGGGCAAAAAAGAGCCGACCGGAGCGAACGTTTCACTCTGATCGGCTCATTGAAATGAATTACAATCCGGGCGCAAATAGCCGGGATACGGGTGTGCACGGTCTTAGCTCCTCCCAGCCGTATGCGCTCCCTTATGGGTAAAAACGTGGTGTGAACCCACCCATAGCGAAGGGGTGGGATACTTTCTTATTGGTTGCTGGGTATGTGGACATTGTGGACATTGTGATCCATAGGTGCAGGTCCTCCACTCCAACGTAGGTGCACAACTTCACTTGGAGTTGAGCACCTTGTATCACCTTAGATCACATCAATGTAAGTGTTGGTTGCTGGGTATGTTGCTAATCTCCGACAACTGTTTTGCATCATTCTCAGTGGCCCACAAGCTAAAAGAAAGGAGGGAGCAATATTCGCAAATATTCGCATATGCCAATATTCACATATGCGAATATTCGCGCGCCAGTCTCACACAGTAGTATTAGAGCCTTCTATACACCACTCAAGTTGGAAGCAGAGAGGGATGATCACTGTGATGTGTGCTGCAAATTCGCGAATATGCGCTAATAAAATTTGCATTGCGAATATTCGCGAGCAACACTAAAGGCTAGTAGTATCACAGCAGTACAGTACGGAACTTGATGAACAAAGCAGGACATGTGTGGTTATGTAGGACTAGTTGTAGTAGCAGCAGAAGCAGTACAGTATGGAATATGATAGACAGGCGGGAGATGTGCCCTGATTTTCTAGAGCAGCTGTTAGGTAACAGCATTGCTTCTGATAGACTGGCAGTGTACATGCTTGACGGCCATTCTCCTGAAACAGGGGGACACAAGTTCTCCGTTCATGCTATCATTACGGTCTCATCAGTGGGGCCCGGTTCCCATGAATAGAGGATAAGTGTTGTTTGTGGAAAAACACCTGAAGATGATCTTTCATCTCTCCTGTCATGTCTATGGCTAGGTTTCCACTTTTTTGGCAGTTTTTGGAAAACTGCCACTGCAGTCTTTGAGCCAAACCCAGAAATGTATTCAAAAGGAATAGGACATATAAAGGAAGCAAATACATATCTCCTCCCTTATGGATCCACTTCTGACTTTGGCTCAATGGCTGCAGTGGCAGTATTCCAAAAACTGCCAGAAAAAAAAAACAAGCCTAAGTAATTTAGCATATTCCCTATTACATACGAATTCTACAGTATTCCTAGAACTGTAGAAAAAAAACAATAAAATAGTGCAGCTCACAATTAGATTCTCAAGGTTAACTGAAGCACCATCGATATATAAAGTGGTCATTTTTAATTTAGAAAGACAAGAAAAATATGCCAGTCCTTAGAGAATCCTCAACCTATATAAGGCAAGGTGCACAATTTATACTGATCCAACTAAATCCGATAAAACGGGGGGGGGGGGAGGGAGGGAATAAAACAAATATAATGTACCAATAGACTATATAGGAATCTAGAATATCATTTAATATACTAATATATTGGGAGATATTTACAGTCATGGCCGTAAATGTTGGCACCCCTGAAATTTTTCTAGAAAAAGAAGTATTTCTCACAGAAAAGGATTGCAGTAACACATGTTTTGCTATACTCATGTTTATTTCCTTTGTGTATATTGGAACTAAACCAAAAAAGGGAGGAAAAAAAGCAAATTGGACATAATGTCCCACCAAACTCCAAAAATGAGCTGGACAAAATTATTGGCACCCTTAACTTAATATTTGGTTGCACACTCTTTGGAAAAAATAACTGAAATCAATCACTTCCTATAACCATCAATAAGCTTCTTACACCTCTCAGCCGGAATGTTGGACCACTCTTCCTTTGCAAACTACTCCAGGTCTCCAGGCTTTTTCCCAACAGCAATTTTAAGATCTCTCCACAGGTGTTCAATGGGATTAAGGTCTGGACTCATTGCTGGCCACTTCAGAACTCTCCAGCGCTTTGTTGACATCCATTTCTGGGTGCTTTTTGACGTATGCTTGGGGTTATTGTCCTGCTGGACCCAAGATCTTGGACAGAAACCCAGCTTTCTGACACTGGGCTGTACAGTGCAACCCAAAATCTGTTGGTAATCCTCAGATTTTATGATGCCCTGCACACATTCAAGGCACCCAGTGACAGGGGCAAAAAACAACCCCAAAACATCATAGAACCTCCACCATATTACACTGTAGGTACTCTGTTCTTTTCTTTGCAGGCCTCATTCTGTTTTCAGTAAACAGTAGAATGATGTACTTTACCATAAAACCTCTATATTGGTCTCATCTGTCCACAAGACGTTTTCCCTGAAGGATTTTGGCTTACTCAAGTACAAAATGTAGTCTTGCTTTTTTATGTCTCTGTGTCAGGAGTGGTTTCCTCCTGGGTCTTCGATGGATAGTTCGTGCTGACACTGATGCTCCCTGAGCCTGCAGGACAGCTAGAATATCTTTGGAACTTGTTTGGGGCTGCTTATCCACCATCTGGGCTATCCTGCGTTGACACCTTTCATCAATTTTTTTCTTCCGTCCACACCCAGGGAGATTAGCTACAGTGCCATGGGTTGCAAAGTTCTTGATAATGTTACGCACTGTGGAAAGAGGCAAATCTAGATCTCTGCAGATGGACTTGTAACCTTGAGATTGTTGATATTTATCCACACTTTTGGTTATCAATTCCTCAGACACTTCTCTTCTCCTCTTTCTGTTTTATATGCTTAGTGTGGCACACACAGACACACAATACAAAGACTAAGTGAACTTCTCTCCTTTTTATCTGCTTTCAGGTGTGATTTTTATATTGCCCACATCTGTTACTTGCCCCATGTGAGTTCAAAGGAGCATCACATGCTTGAAACAATCTTATTTATCTATAATTTTGAAAGGGACAGTATGTCCAATTTGCTTTTTTTCCTCCCTTTTCTTGGTTTAGTTCCAATACACACAAGGGGGATAAACATGTGTATAGCAAAACATGTGTTACTGCAATCTTTTTCTGTGAGAAATACTTAATTTTCTTGAAAAATTATGGCCAACATTTATGGCCATGACTGTAAACTCACATTCATGTACAATATAGTCCTGGTCCACAGGGCTCTTGTGGTTGGCTATTGCATGCAAATTGATATAGCCTATAGTATTGCACTACCAGTCGGTGTCATGTGCACAAACTAGAACTGTGCATTGTGCAGTTCCTTTGTTATTCCTATAAATGTATAAATAAACTGACAATTTGGTGTTACACTAGGTGTGTCTCAGACTCTTTGTCAAGAAGAATGCATACTTAATGACTTTTGCTGAAAGCAGGGAGGGACATACAAGGTGGCATGATGCGTGTACCACGGCCCCCCAGCCATGCCTCTTACCACGTCATAGTTATGACTCTATCCACAACTCAAGCCACGCCCAAGCAAACCCAGCATCCTTTTATATATATTTAATATACTCCCACTGCTCTTTATAACATACCACACATGTGCAGCCAATACTTTATTCTTTGTGAAGCAGTGCCATTCTGGTCATTGTGAGGGTCTCAGCAGTCAGACCCCCTCCGATCAACAAGTTATAGTTTTAAGTTTGGGGGAATACTTCTTCAACATCAATAATGTTGTCAGCCTGTCACCTGAGTTTGGGAGGATCTCCTGTACTTTGCTATCATTACCATGACAGACAATAATTGATTAAAGGGGTATTCCAGGCCAAATTTTTTTTTATATATCAACTGGCTCCGGAAAGTTAAACCGATTTGTAAATAACTTCTATTAAAAAATCTTAATTCTTCCAATAGTTATTAGCTTCTGAAGTTGAGTTGTTGTTTTCTGTCTAACTGCTCTCTGATGACTCACGTCCCGGGAACTGTGCAGTTCCTATGGGGATATTCTCCCATCATGAACAGCTCCCGGGACGTGACATCATCATTGAGCAGTTAGACAGAAAACTTCAGAAGCTAATAACTATTGGAAGGATTAAGATTTTTTAATAGAAGTAATTTATTTTATTCTGTAGGTCCATACAGTTACAAGGATACACAATTTATGTAGGTTTTATTTTATTTTACTAATTTAAAAAAATTATAACTACATTCACAATAATTATCACAAAAGTATGGTTAAAATTGTCCTATCCTGATCCCTATAACTTTTTTATTTTTCCACGTATGGGGATATATGAGTGCTCATTTTTTGTGCCGTTTTCTGTGGTTTTTATCAGTACCATTTTTAATTTGATGGGACTTTTTGATCACTTTTTATACATTTTTTTATGGTATATGAAAATGACCAAAAATTAGCAATTTCGGTATTTTTTAACATGTATGCCATTGACCGTGCGGTTTAACTAGCCTTATATTTTAATAGTTCTGACATTTACACACGCGGTGGTACCACATATGATTATTTTTATTACATAATTTTATTTCAAAAATAGGAAAATTAAAGTTAATTCTCTTTTATTAATTTTTTTTGGAACTTTTTTTTTTACATACAATCTTTTGATTGCATACAATGTTCAATGCTGAGCTTTGGCTCAGCATTGATCAGTGTTATCAGTGCTCTGCTGCTCTAGCCTTCTGAGGCTTTCTGGAGCAGCAGAAGACCGATCAGATGGTTAGGAGGCTGGTAAGAACCCTCCTGCCATCCACTCAGCTGATCGGGACATTGCAATTTCACTGCGATTGTTCAGACCGGCTTCCGCTTAGCTGCTGAGATTGTTAAGCCCGCATTTGGGAAGCCGCAATCAACTTTGATTGCGGCGTCTAAAAGATTTATGCTTGGCATCTGGCCGATTCACGATGCCCGGCATTAACCATGGGTCCTGGCTGGTGGTATCAACTGGGACCCACCGGGAATGAAGCATGCTCAGCTCATGATCACACTTCAAACACCGATAATGGGACCAGAGCTTACAGGTATGCCCTCGGTCCCTAAAGAGTACCTGTTATCAAACCATATTTTCAAGACTAACTCAGATCATATTCCCTTATATTAACTACTCCTAACACCACTCCTGCCCTTAAACCTTTCCCTACCTTTCCCCTTGCTCACATTGTGTGAGCTACCGGCAGGAGAAAGTGGGCTTTCCCCAGCAGGCACGACATCACTGAAGTCTGTGAGAGCTATGCCTTGTCATGCCCTGCATGCACTTCCTTAGTTTGGTCTCCTGCCAGGCCGGGAGGAGACCAAACTAACTGTTTAATTTGCGTCAGGGCTGAGAAAAGAGCCATCTAGTGGCCGTTTTTTCAATCACATTAAAAACATATAAAGGTTGACAATTTTAACAGCAAGTAAATAGCAAAGTGTTTTCCAATCACATAAGGAACAATATGTTAAAAGTTTAGTTTGGTGACAGGTACTCTTTAACCCCTTAAGGACCCAGCCAATTTTCACTGTAGGAACCGGCCATTTTTTGCACATCTGACCACTGTCACTTTAAGCATTAAACACTCTGGGATGCTTTTACTTTTCAGTATGATTCCGAGATAGTTTTTTTCGTGACATATTCTACTTCATGTTAATGGTAAAATTTTGTCGATGCTTGCATCATTTCTTGGTGAAAAATTCCAAAATTTGATTAAAAAAAATAGCATTTTTTTAACTTTGAAGCTCTATGCTTATAAGGAAAATGGATATTCCAAATAAATTATATATTGATTCACATATACAATATGTCTACTATGTTTGCATCATAAAGTTGACATGTTTTTACTTTTGGAAGACATCAGAGAGCTTCAAAGTATAGCAGCAATTTTCCAATTTTTCACAAAATTTTCAAAATCTAAATTTTTCAGGGACCTGTTCAGTTTTGAAGTGCATTTGGAGGGCCTTCTTATTAGAAATACCCCATAAATTACTCCATTATAAAAAACTGCACCCCTCAAAGTATTCAAAATGACGTTCAAAAAGTTTGCTAACCCTTTAGGTGTTTCACAGGAATAGCAGCAATTTGAAGGATAAAGTTCAAAATCTTAATTATTTGCACTGGCATGTTCTTGTAGACCCAGTTTTTGAATTTTTACAAGGGGTAAAAGGAGAGAAATGTTCCTAAATTTTGTAACCAAATTTATCTCGAGGAAAGGAAATACCTCATATGTGTATGTCAAGTGCTCTGTGGGTGCACTAGAGGGCTCAGAAGGAAAGGAGCGACAATGGGATTTTGGAGCGTGAGTTTTTCTGAAATGGTTTTTGGGGGGCATGTAACATTTAAGAAGCCCCTATGGTGCCAGAATAGAAAAAAAAACATATGGCATATTATTTTGGAAACTACAGCCCTCAAGGAACGTAACAAGGGGTACAATGAGCCTTAACACCCCACAGGTGTTTGATGACTTTTCGTTAAAGTTGGATGAGTAAATTATTATTTTTTTCACAAAAATGCTAGTTTTCCCCCCAATTTTTTATTTGTACAAGGGGTAATAGGAGAAAATGCCCCCCAAAATTTGCAACCCCATCTCTTCTGAGTATGGAACTACCCCATGTGTGGACGTCAAGTCCTCTGCTGGCACACTACAAGGCTCAGAGGAGGAGGAGTCACAGTTTGATTTTGGAAAGCAAATTTAGCTGAAATGGTTTTTGAGGGGCATGTCGCATGTAGGAAGCCCCTATTGTGCCAGAACAGCAGAAAAAAGCACATGGCATACTATTTTGGAAACTGCACCCCTCAAGGGAAGTAACAAGGGGTACAGTGAGCCTTAACACCCCACAGGTGTTGGACGACTTTTCGTTAAAGTTGGATGTGTAAATGAAAAAAAAATGTTTTCACTAAAATGCTTTTACATTTTTACAAGGGGTTATAGGAGAAAATTACCAACAAAATAAATTTGTAACCCAATTTCTTCTGAGTATGGAAATACCTCATGTGTGGACATCAAGTCCTCTGCTGGTGCACTACAATGCTCAGAAGAGGAGGAGCGCCATTGAGTTTTGGAGACAGAATTTGTTTGGAACGGAAGTCAGGGGCCATGTGCGTTTACAAAGCCCCCCGTGGTGCCAGAACAGTGGACCCCAATTTGGAAACTACACCCCTCACAGAATGTAATAAGGGGTGCACTGAATATTTACACCCACTGGCGTTTGACAGATCTTTGGAACAGTGGGCTGTGCAATTGAAAAATTACATTTTTCATTTTCACGGACCACTGTTCCAAAAGTTTGTCAGACACCTGTGGGGCATAAATGCTCACTGTACCCCTTATTTCATTACATGAGGGGTGTAGTTTCCAAAATGGGGTCACATGTGGGGGGGGGTCCATTGTTCTGGCACCATGGGTGCTTTGTAAACACACATGGCCTTCAATTCCGGACAAATTTTCTCTTCAAAAGCCCAATGGCGCTCCTTCTCTTCTGAGCATTGTAGTGTGCCCGCAGAGCACTTTACATCCACATATGGGGTATGTTCTTACTTATTGGGGCTTTTTTTTCCTATTTTCCCTTATGAAAATGAAAAATGTAGGGTAACACCAGCATTTTAGTGAAATTTTTTTTTTTTCATTTTCCCATCCAACTTTAATGATAATTCTTCAAACACCTGTAGGGTGTTAAGGCTCACTATACTCCTTCTTACATTCGTTGAGGGGTGTAGGTTCCAAAATGGGGTCACATGTGGGTATTCATTTTTTTGCCTTTATTTCAGAACCGCTGTAAAATTAGCCACCCCTGTGCAAATCACCAATTTAGGCCTCAAATGTATAGTGCGCTCTCACTCTGGAGCCTTTGTTGTGTGCCCGAAGAGCATTTTACGCCCACATATGGGGCATTTCCATACTCAGGAGATATTGCATTACAAATTTTGGGGGTCTTTTATTGCTTTTACCGCTTGAGAAAATAAAAAGTATGGGGCAACACCAGCATGTTAGTGTAAAAATTTTACTTTTTTACACTAACAGGCTGGTGTAGCCCCCAACTTTTCCTTTTCAGAAGAGGTAAAGGGAGAAAAAGTCCCCCAAAATTTGTAGCGCAATTTCTCCTAAGTAGGAAATAGCCCATATGTGGCCCTAAACTGTTTCCTTGAAATATGACAGGGCTCCGAAGTGAGAGAGCGCCATGTGCATGTGAGGTCTATATAAGGGATTGCATAAGGGTGGACATAGGGGTATTCTACGACAGTGATTCCCAAACTGGGTGCATCCAGCTGTTGCTAAACTCCCAGCATGCCTGGACAGTCAGTGGCTGTCCGGAAATGGTGGGAAATTTGTGTGCTGCTATTAGGACTAAGGGAAAACAAATTATTGTTAGAAATTAACAATTCCCTTACGTCCTAACAGCAGCACAGATGGGGAGATAGCAAGTAGATTATCCCATGGGAGGCCTCTCCTGCCTGGCAGTGCTAAGGATAGTCTGGCCAAAGGCCGAGTATTCAGAAATTCTAGCATCTCACCTATAATGGGAGATAAATGTTGAATTCAGGAGGGAGCACTACATATCATGCCACTGTCCAGGAAGACAGAAAAAACACAGTGGGATGGGGGTGATCTCTCCCTTTATTAGGTGGGATTTAATTGTGTAATTTTTTTTAATTACTTGGGCTCATAAAAATTCTGCTGTCCTACCAGTCCAGGGGGGGTTGGTTAATGTGGTGGCCCAGTACAGAAGTTGCACCCCTGTACCCTTGCTGCCCTGTCAGGCAGCCTCCATACAGTTACCCCTAGGCCCCCCTGCACCTGTACCCTATGTATGTTCCCAAGTGCTTGTATAGTATAGTGTATATAATGTGTTATGCCTTTAAGACATGTTGTCATGTGATTGTAACTAAGGAAGGTACCAGTGACCATGTGACATACAGGGTGACCTATGGGACCCCTCCAGAGTCTCCCCCATATAAACTCTGGGTAGAGCTTCCTCTTTCTCTTTGAGTCTTTGCTGAGTTACAGTGAGGTCAAGTCTGGAGAGAGTGTCTGGTGTCCTAAAGAGGCCTAACGTCTACCACGCAGCCATGGATCCACATGTCCACTACCCCCCAGGTCCAAGTCAAAACCTGGTCTCTACACGGAATAAAGTCTGTCATAGTCAGTCTCAGTCAAGTCAGTCCAAGTCAATCTGTCTCAAGTTGGCGTGGCCCTGCATCAAATTGTCCAAGTCTACCATAAGTCCCAGCAAGCCCTGTGGTCTCTGAAGTCACTTGTCACCTCCGTGGGCCTAGTCAAGCTGTATAGACTGTTACATCTGTCTGACTCACTAAAGCTTCCGTTGTTCCGTAACTTGGCATCGGAGTCATTATTTGCCTCTGTGCCCAGCCCAGAATCCAGCGGTACACCTTCGAGTGGTGTAGAGGATAAACCATGGCGTCACGAACACAAAAAGTTAATGCCATCTGTCCATAGGGTAATTCCATCTGCCCTCATCACACCCTCACCACAACTTTTGGCGTCCCACGAACAGGATATGGATGTGCGCCTTATGCCTAAAATAACCCCCCCCCCCCCAGTCTGTACTGTGTCCAGCATTGCATAGCAAAATGCAAACATTGCACCAGGAAGTGTACGGGACTTTGTCAGTAAAAAGTGTTTAATCCGAGGCCCTTGTGAAATAGAGGGGGAGGTGAAGAAAAGACTTATCTGCCATTGTGAACACAGCAGAAAGGCGCCGAATCATTAGTGGCCCTGTACATTAGAATGTTGGACCATCCCCGAGAGGGAGAGCCACCCCTGGAACGGCGCAGAGCCACAGTTGTAAAATTTGAGAAAGTGCGGGGGTTTGGCACCCTCATGGACTGTCGTCATAGTGGGACCATCTTGGTCAATTGTCGGGCTGTCCAAACAGACTATCTCCCCACAACACTGCATTCTTTAGAGAGCGGGGATATCATGGAATACACTCCTGTACAAAGTAAGAGAGGAGAGTGGACGGCAGCGGTGACCCAAGGGAAAAAGGGAAAATGACTGTAGATTACAATAAACAGAGTTTATTTGTTGCCTGTTACCATGTTGGTACACAATTCTACATAGAAGCTGTAGACAAAATGGTAGGATTGTTTTCAAGATTATTTGTAAAGTTGTTTTATGTTTTATTTTAGATGTATTTGGCATGATATAAAAATAGATGTAAAGGCAGACATTCATTTCTGGATTTTTTTTATCAGCATTGATTTACTAAAATTAAATTAGCCAATAACAAACAAGAGTTTTATATGTCGTACTAACAATGACACATCCAAGGGTTTCTTGCATGTGGTTAAAAGAAACATCTTTAGAAAAATTCAAAACTTGAATATTCTCAAGTGGAAAAGCAAATCTGAGAAAAAAAAAATAAAGGGAATGTGCAGATTGAGTCAATAGATCTCTGTAGATTTTTTTCTAGCGTGATAGCATCTGTATTTGAAATATCTGAAATCCCAGAGCATGCCGACTGTCAGAATGTGTTGACAACACCCTTAATCATGAGGCTCTCTGCTTCGCAGTCTTCTCTCTGTCTCCAAGTCTTCATATATTTGCTCCAGCTTCCAACTCACCCACAAGGCTGTCAATTTTTCAATATATTCCACTTTCTGTAGGTCTACATATCTGAAGAGAACTCAAAGGAGGCAAAGAAATCTTATTTTACCGAAAAGTATTGAACATAGACATTTTAAGCCACACAAAAGTAAGCTCTCTTCTTGTTTAAGATATTACACAAGAAACTTTGGAGTTTCCATTGCCATGCTGAGTCTTGTACTGAACTAAAGTTGTAAACTTTTCTGCTTTATCACCTTCTATTCTCACATGTTCTATGCTGTTCTATGGTTAACCCAAGAAGAAGGATGTCAGAATTTGAAATAAACCTTATCACACTATATAAGTCAGGCAATAGATTTAACTATGGCTGTTTATTATACTGTACATTTGTTGTGGGTTATTGGGTAACTTAAAGAAGTTATACAGTATCAAAAAGCATACCCTATCCACAAGATAAGGAATACAGTAAGTGTCAGACCGTGAGAGATCCGACAATTGGGAGCCCCCCATGATCTCCTGCCCATGCTCTTTGTATGAATGGAGTGTGTCGATCACAGCAGAAAGCGGCATTCACCATCCAGGATGATGCTTTATTCAATTGATGAGGGATACAAACAGGTACAAACAAGAGTAGCAGTGTGAGGCAGGGGCAACCCAGAACAAGCAGTTTCGTGTGTCTGACGCACTTCCTCAAGCCGTACAAGCAGAAGTAGCGGAACAAGCGGCAGTAGTGGAACAAGCTGTTTTCTTGAGTCTGACGCACTCAAGCCATACAAGCGTGAGTAGCGGTGTGAGGCAGGGGCAACCCAGAACAAGCTGTACCAGCTTGAGGAAGTGCATCCCGGGTTGCCCCTGTCTCACACCGCTACACCCGTGATGCCCTCATCAATTGAATAAAGCATCATCCTGGATGGTGAGTGCCGCTTTCTCATTCTTTATGTCTTTTAGATTTGCGACTTTCTTAGAGCTGAGCACCTCCGACAGCAGATTAGTACGGGTCACACTGGATGTCATCCACACCCGTTCTAGTGGTATTCTTAGTTCCGTATGTGCCGGATACACACCTCTCTGTTTGGTCATGGCTAAATCCAGGTTTTTTTTATTCCATAGTTGCATTCCAAAAGCCATATTTTTTTGTTTGTCAAATTTGACCAGATAAAGGATTTTTTATTTTTTTTTGCAGGACAAATTGTAGCTTTAAATAGCACAATTTTGGGGTTCATCACCTATCAGATCTCTTCAGGCAACTCTCAGACTACTCCCCACCCAGCTATGCCTGCATGTTCCTCCATGCACAGAGTGCAGATAAAGAGATCATTTCTGACTTATCTATAGAAACTAGCAGAACTATGGTAACGTAGGCCATACAGTGATTACTGCAAAGTTATACAGCCCCTAGACTCATATTGCCTGTCCCTCCTATGTGCAGAGTCTCCGGTGTCTGCCTGCCCTGGTTACTGCCTGTAAGAGCTGAAAGGGAGAAACTTATCAAAAACACAGGTTTTTTCTGGTGTTTTTTGGAAAACTGCCACTGCAGTTTTTGGGCCAAAGCCAGAAGTGTATTTAGAAGGAATGGGAAATATAAAGGAAGAATTTATACTTCTCCACTTCTGACATTGGCTAAAAAAGGCTAGAAAAAAATCTGAGTGGAAACCTAGGCTAAGGCTAGAATTCCAATGAGGTTTTTTTCTGGCTTTCTTTTTGGGTAAAATTTCTTTTTACTTTTGTGTGAGAATTGCACTTTTATTGAGTACCAAAAATAATAAATAAATGATGCAATAGAGATGCGAAAATTGTAGGCAAACTTTTTTCTTTTTGAAAAAAAAATTTTTTTTTCAATCACGAAATGATTTATGTGAGCGCGCAGGGACATAAAAATGTAGCCAACAATATAATCCATATTGTAAAAATTATATATATTTTTCTTAATTTCATACAACTTTTTATTAATAATGTATTACATGAATTTTAATAATGTGATTTCTAATAAATAATGTGCAAAATACTTTTTCAACTATATGTCCATACTACCATTACTCCCAGCATGGAACATAGTCTGTTCCATGTTTGGAGCTGTAGTACTTGCACTAAGGGACAGATCACAGCTGGTCTCATTCCTGAGACTCATTGCGATTGTAATTTCTAATTGGGAGAAGTGGGTGGTATGCACCTCTGCAAGCCTGCACAGTACTGTACTCCAGCGGTGATGTGAATAGAACTTCACATTACTGATTCATATGTTTCGCTGAGAGTTGTGATTGGTTGGCACTGTCTGGCCAATCAAAATACCGAAGTGGAATTCTACCCTGAAGCTTATGATACTCTTTAGCATGACTGAGGTGACAAAAATTGTATGTCACTGCTCTAGAACTAACTGAGACCCCCCCCCCCCCCCCCAATGTCGCTGCAGAGCCAGATGCACCATGTTAAATGTGGGTTGCATTAGTACAGTCAAATTAGGAGAGGAATAGGAATCAAAATGGCAGACAACCCTTGTGTGCCATAATAACAAATTTTGTAATTACTTAATAGTAGCCATAGCTGCCTGAGTGCTTCATTAACCCCTTAAGGACCAGGCCCATTTTGGCCTTAAGGACCAGACCGATTTTATTTTTGCATTTTCATTTTTTCCTCCTCGCCTTCTAAAAATCATATCTTTTATATTTCCATCCACAGACCCATATGAGGGCTTGTTTTTTGTGTCACCAATTGTACTTTGTAAATACAGCACTTATTTTACCATAAAATGTACAGTGCAACCAAACAAATATTATTTATGTGGGAAAATTTAAAAGAGAACCGTAATTTTGCAAATTTTGGAAGGTTTTGTTTTCACGCTGTACACTTTCTGGTAAAAATGACATGTTTTCTTTATTCTGTGGGTTAGTACGAATAAAATGATGCCCATGTTATATGCTTTTCTATAATTGTACCGCTTTAAAAAAAATCAAACCATTTTAACAAAATTAGTATGTTTGAAATACCCCAATTTTGACCACCTATAACTTCGTATTTTTCCGTATATGGGGTGCTATGAGGGCTTATTTTTTGCACCATGATCTGTAGTTTTTATCATTACCACTTTTGTTTAGGTTTTACTTTTATAAATTTTTTATAAATTTTCTTGGAATAAAATGTGACAAAAAAGCAGCAATTTTGGACTTTTTTTTTTTTTTTTACGCTTACGCCATTCACTGTACAGGATAATTAACAATATAGTTTAATAGTTTAGACTTTTACACACGCGGCAATACCAAATATGTGTATTAATTTTTATTTACGCTTTTGGGGGCAAAATGGGAAAAACTGACGTTTTACCTTTTTATTGGGGGAGGGGATTTTTCAAATGTTTTTACTTTTTTATTTTACATTTTTTTACTTTTTTTTTTTTACACTTTAATAGTTCCCATAAGGGACTAGTTATAGCAATCATTTGATTGCTAATACTGTTCAGTGCTATGCATAGAGCATAGCACTGATCAGTGTTATCGGTGATCTTCTGCTCTGGTCTGCTTGATCTCAGACCAGAGCAAAAGACCCCGGGAGACAGCCGGAGCCAGGTGAGGGGAACTCTGGCTGCCATGCTGGATGATTGGATCCCGCGCGGCAGTGCTGCGGGCGATCCAATCATCCATTCAAAGAAATGCACTGCCGCAGATGCCTTGATCTGTATTGATCACGGCATCTAAGGGGTTAATGGTGGAAATCTGTGAAATTGCGGGTGTCGGCCATTACCGGCGGGTCCCTAGCTGCTGATAGCAGCCGGGACCTGCCGCGCATGACGCGAGCACCGGTCCGGTGCTCACGGTCATGGTGGCGTGTAAATGTACGTCAGGGTGCGTTAAGTACCACGGCACGATGACGTACATTTACATCCATTTTCGTCAAGGGGTTAAAGAAGTGATCCAAAGCTTCCAAAAACAGCAAATTACAACTTGGCTCCATTCACTTCAATAGAACTACACTCTTCACTTTCCCAAAAAATTAATTTTTTGTACATGTTCTGTGTCACCACGTAGATTTTAATGGCACTTTCTTTTCAAATTTTTTTTTTTTTGGCAGGTGGATTAACAAAAAAACAGCCATTCTGTTGTGCTTATTATGCTGCATGATTTATGAGACTGTTTACTAATGCAGGTTGTTACGGATGTGGCCTATTTCATGCTGCAGGAAATCCAGTGGGCAGCGAGACATACACTGCAGATTCTGCTACATAGGGCTACCTTGCCGCAGTCCTGTGTGTGTAGTAAGGTTTGAGGCGATCTTACTGCACACACTACGCTGCTGTGGGGTAGCCTTGTGTGTTTGCTCATTTGCAGAATTCGCTGAGTATTTCTCGCTGCCTGGAAGATTTTCTGCAGTGTGAAATATGCAGCCGATGCACTAAGTGTGACCCTTCCATTAAAGGGTAATTCCCCCCTAGACATCTTATCCCTTATCCAAATGATAGGGGATAAGATCGCGGGGGTCTCGCCACTGGGACCCCCACAATCTCTGTGCAGTACCTGGCATTCGTTTGGAATGCTGGGTGCAGGCGATGGGGTTGTGTTGTCACTGCCATGCCCCCCCAATGAAAGTGTATGGGAGAGGGTGTGGTGGCCACCACGCCCCCTGCCATACATAGACTTGCATTAAGGTGGAGTCGTGTGATGTCACGAGGGGTGTGGCCATGACTTCCTGACCCCACTGCTTGCTCCATGCGTTCGGAACAGAATGTTCCGAGCACTGGGGCAGCGAAGCACCCCATTAAGCTTTTTTTTTTTTATTTATTCTTTTTTTTTAAACCAAACCTCTTTGCGCCTGGGCACATATGAAGCAATAAAACAGTGAATGGGACCATCAAAACTGCCTATGGCAAAAATCTGGTGCAATTTTCACCAAAAATGATTTGCACAGCATTTGATCACAACATGTGTTTTAGGCACTTTTTACAGAATCAATAAAAAATGGAAAAAATTTACAACCTGTACTTCCAGTATTGCATAAATATAAAAGTTTTCTTTTTATTAAATTAGAAATAAAAGAATAAAAGCTATAAAGACATTTTTGTCATTATTATACGTTTATAGTATACAGATTCTCAACCATCCTCAGATAAAACAGGACATGAAGAGCATAAAATTAAGCTAAATAGCATATAAACCATATAAATACTAAACAAAACACATGGTTTGTGCTTTCATTCATTATCATTTTTTTTTTTAACTGGCTATGTTGTTTATATGCTAGCTAATTCCATTTTATGCTCTTCGTGTCCTGATTTATCTGAGGATGGTTGACTCTGAAACACATATTAATAAGAACACAAATTTCTTTATATTGTTTATTTTTATTTTTTTTACTTTAATTTAAAAAAAAAAAACGTATACAATATTCATACAATACTGAAAGCGTAGGCTATAGATTTTTTCCATATCCTCCATTCACTATATGACAAATCTTTTGGAAGACCCCTTTTTGTGCTGTCTTATAGATCAGGTAACTGCTGCTCCATCTGACAAACTATAAAACAGCACAAAAAGTCTATGTCTACTTTATGTTGGCATAATTTGTTGTTTTTAGGAAGTTATAGAAAAAATTTCAAAATCACATCTTTTGAAGGAACCAGTACAGTTCTGAAGTGGAGGCCTGTATGTAAGAACCCCCCTATAAATCACCCCATTATAAAAACTGCACCAACATAATCAAAATGACATTTGGGAAGTTTATTAACCCTTTAGGTGTTTCACAGAAATTAAAGCAAAGTGGAAGCGGAATTCAAAAATTTTATAAATTTTTTTGCAACTATGCCATTTTTCTTTATTTTTTCTACAGCACAGTGAGTACTGACAGGGAAATACAGCTCAATACAGGCCTCAGACATGACGGAGCACCATGTGGATTTTGTGTCTTCCTTTTATTTAGGCTATTTTGTAAACAATTTATCAAGATGCAGGGGCCTTTGGGTTCCAAAATATTTTGCAAGACAAATTGATGTTTTCATGGGTACCATTTTGAGGTACATGTGACACTCATTGCTTTTTATTCCAGATTTTATGAGGTGGTATGGAAAAAAAAAGTCAGTTCATCCATAGTTTTTTATTGTATATTTTTACTGTCATTTTTCATGCAGTATAAATTACATGTTATTTTTTAGTCTGCTGTTGGTATGATGATACCTAATTTATATACATTTTTTATGGTTTATTCCATTTACATCACTAAAAAAAATTATTTGTAAAAACATTTTTGGGAGTGTCATCAATATGATGACTGTAATTTTTTTTTTTTTTTTTTTACCAAAGGAGCTGTGTGAGGGCTTATTTTTTGTGGGATAAGTAGCAGTTTTGAATAGTACTATGTTGGTTTATGTCTGACATTTTGATGACTTTTTATAAAAAAAAAAATTGTGAGGCGGGATTACAAAAAAGCAGTAATTTTGGCAAGATTATTATTATTATTATTTTTTTTACGGTGTTCACCATGCAGTATCAATGACATATTTTATTCTGCAGGCTGGTATGATTATGGCGATACCTCATTTATGTACTTTATTTGATCGTTTATTACTTTTACACTATAAAAACTATTTTTGATTTTAAAAAATCTTGTTAGTGCATCGTTATTTTCTGAGAGCTGTATTTTTTTATACTGACAATGTTGTGTGAAAGCAAATTTTTCCCCTGAGGAGTTGACTTTTTCATGGTACCATTTTTGAGTACATGGGACATTTTTATTACTTTTTATTTTAGTTTTACAGAGGCGGCATTGATATAAAGTCATAAATTTGACAAAGTTTTTATAA
Organism: Hyla sarda; assembly: GCF_029499605.1. NCBI lineage: Eukaryota > Metazoa > Chordata > Amphibia > Anura > Hylidae > Hyla > Hyla sarda. The sequence goes on from NC_079189.1 coordinate 520,335,675, forward strand.
AAAATTTTTACGGCGTTCATCGTGCGGGTTGAATAGTGTAATGGTCTTATTGCTTGTGTTGTTACAGATGCGGTGATACCAAATATGTGATTATAATTATTAGGGGGAGGGAAAGGGAGATTGTGTATGTTTATTTATTATTTTTATTTATTTATTATTTATATTTGTTTATTTTTATTTATTTATTGTATTTATTTATTTTTACTTAATTTTAATTTTTTTTCTTTTTTACTGTCCCACTAGAGGACTTGACACTTATAATACATTACAGTACAGATCTGTACTGCAATGCATTATCCCTGCATTATCCCTGCATTATCAGAAGCTAGGTAACCAGGGGCTGTTCGGAGGTCCCTGGTTGCCATGGCTACCAATGAGACCCCACGATCACATTGTGGGGTCTCATTGGAGAACAGAGGGAGCTCCCTGCCTCTGTCACCGGCGATCAGTGCTGCGGTCACATTGATCTCAGCACTGAAGGGGTCAACTGTCAGGAGTGGAGCTCCGCTCTGTTCCTGACAGTTGCTGTGGTTGCCCGGGGATATGCGATTGCCAGCCCCCGCCGCAAATCACCGTTCGCACACCCGTGGCGCCATGATCGTGAGTGGACGTATATATACATCCATTTGCATTAAGTCACAGGCAAAATGGATGTATATATATGTCAATTTGTGGGAAGGGGTTAAAGTGCTTTATGTAAGTCTATGGAAAAGTGGTTGTCTGTGCACATACGTCCGTTTTTAACATATTGGTCCTTATTTACTAACTTAACAGGTTTTTTTTTTTTTTTTTTTTTTTTTTGGTTCACGCTGTTTGTGACAAATCTGTGCCAGCATGTGCCAGCATGAAACATAATGTGCCAGATTATGCAATGGCATAACAACAATTGGTGTTCTCATGGACACTCGAAATTGTGCGCACAGTAGCTTATAATGATGTTGTATTGTACAATGTATAGCAAATACAATGGCTTGCAAAATTGCCTTGTTTCCAATAAAGGAAAGATATCAAATACGAATATATTATATATTTTTTAAATTGGACAAAAATGAAATATTTATGAGCGGATGCCTTGTCATATACATCTAATGTCATGTTTCCATTATAATGTCCCAGTAACAGTACAAAGAGATAATATTTATGTCCTACAAAATAACAATACCATTAGGAAACCTGCAATATCAATGGTCCACAGACATATCATTTCTCCTTTGAAATCACGTAAATCAAGATTAAACAGAGATTTCACATAATGCAGCCCGCTGTGCTCCTGGCCAGAAATCCGCCTTATAATAATCATTCAAGTCATAAATATTTCTATAAACGGAACCTCGGGGTTTTGATCAGTCTGAGGATCTCGCCACACTTCATTTATTATGTTAATAATGTTTGCCTCCTCTTCTTACCGCAGAGCATCACGCACTCTGTTCCACTACAGCTAATGGATTGAGATCATCTATTGAATTTCTTTTTACTTTCCATCAACAAATCTCTTCCAGCAATCCAGATTATCTATGGTTGAATTAGTTAAAAATTCTCTAGGCCACATTTTTTGCTTCGTGTTACTAAATATATCATTGCTGAATCAGTACAGTAGGAAGATGGTGCTAAATACAGATTCCACATTCAGATGTATCTGAAGGGTAATTTCCATTGCAAATCCATCCTTTATGGTCAGACAATTAAGGGAGCAGTCAGCAATTGTACGTGCACCTCCAAAGCCACACAGTTATCACAGATGTATTAATAAAGCTGAGATTACATATATTACCCATTTAGACTTAGTGACCCTAACCATTTTTCTTTTGTACTTTTATTCTAGTTTTGTACAACCCTTACATTAGGTAACAATTTTAGCCAGGTCAAGCATGCAGTAGTGCACTTCACTTCCTGGGTCGGTGCTCAAAGCAGAAGACAGCCTCCATAGACTTATATTGGAGCCTATTTCATGTAGTTAGATGGACTAAGTGCCGTCTTGGGGAATAAAGTGTGCTGCTGTGACTAAGAGCTTTATGTAACAAAAAACACGTTGGCGTCAAACTTTTTCATCCACTTTTTTGTCCTTATTTCATATTTTAATGCATACCCGATAAATGGAGATTTAGAGCCAGAAGCCATGTTCTTTCCTTAAACCTGTCTTGTCTACGGGATATGGCTTGCTTTGCAGTTCGAGCTCTTTAACAACAAGCCTCTGTTTGTCTTTGGACTATACCTACACTGGGTGGTAAGTTGAGTAGTGTTTTCTCCATTTTTTATCTAATGGCCGGAGGGGGTCTCAGCACTGAGACCCAGACCAATCTACATTGAATTAAATGACAGTAATGTTTTAAAGAGAACCCGTGATCAGTTTTAAAAAATTCAAGATTTCCACTCAAGGGCTAGTCCTGAAGGACGCCTGCTAATGGGAACAAGGTTCCTGCTGTGAAAAAAGGGCAGGAACTATCTTCCTATGCATTCCTGCAGGACTTGAGCTCTGGGCTGAGGGATGTAAATCAGGCTTGGGGTGTGAATATGAGACTGAAGGATGTGAATCAGGCTTACAGAGTGTGAATATGAGACAAGAAGATGAGGTACAAGAATAACATTTAGGGGGCACAAATTTAAGATTGAGGGACATTAATCAGGGTCGGGGGAGAGGGGGGGTTGGGTTATTATGTCTAGCATTCACATCCCTTTTAAAATAAAGTTCCTGCCCATATGACTATTTGAGAAAAGTAAACGATAGTCAATCAAATAGTAAAATACCTATATCTTGGAAATGAGATGGGGGAAAGCGGCAGGGCGTGGCAACAACACAAAAACAGTAGGGAAAATTTGAAACTAACACCAGCGCTGAAGAGACCCTAACTAGCTGCCTAGATAGGACAAGGTGGATCTCAACTCTACCACCAATAAATTAAGACCATAAAAATGCATATCGGCTAGAGATGAGCGACTCAAAGCTGATAAACCCGAATTTGTTATGAATTTCATGAAATATTAGATTCGCAAAGAATGCGAATATCGCCGCAATTCTATCACTTGAATCACTTCTTTAAACTCAATTTCCTGCAGTCCGGGCTCCAGGGCATCTAAAATGGCGGATCCACATTTCAGTACATGGGGCAAGGAACGCTGGGAAGGCAAGGCAGGAAGTGAAGGGCAGTAGGCAGGATGACCCTGAATCACATGCGGGATGCAGCCTATCAGCAGCCAGTCACCCCTGTGATGTCACAGCCCTATATAATCGGCAGCCATTTTGCGGCTAGTCACTTAATTCATTACACTGCATGCAGATAGGACCGATATTGCTGTGTGTTTGTGTGTGTGTGTGTGTGCTACACCGAAAAGCTCATTCCAGCAGATGAGAATGCGAATATCGCCACAATTCTATCGCTTGAATCGCTTCATTAAACTCAATTTCCTGCGGTCCGGGCTCCAGGGCATCTAAAATGGCGGATCCACATATCAGTACATGGGGCAAGGAACGCTGGGAAGGCGGGAAGGCAAGGCAGGAAGGGAAGTAGGCGGGATGACCCTGAATCACATGCGGGATGCAGCCTATCAGCAGCCAGTCACCCCTGTGATGTCACAGCCCTATATAATCGGCAGCCATTTTGTGGCTCGTCATATCATTCATTACACTGCATGCAGATAGGACCGACATTGCTGTGTGTGTGTATGATTTTCACATCCTCCTAGTCACATCAGCGTTCTGGTGTACAGTGAGCATGGTTTTTTCACTGAAAAGGATTTTTACTGCAACCATTAACCCCCTGTCACCTTCTTCAGCATTGTATTATAGAGAGGGGCACATAGCTGTGTGTTGCCTCATACATTTCAACAAGATGCCTCAACTTCATAAACCTTAGCAGAGGAGGCAGGAAGAATTTTTCAGTGCAACTCTGTGTCTTTGTTCCACAACAAATAATCTGCTGGTTAAACTAGTCTGTAGAGGGTATGATACCCAGCAGTCCAGTCCAAATAGTCTTTGACAGAGTGCAATTTTACTATTTTGTACCTGTTAATCTGTCAAGGGCCTAGATACTGTGAAAGTCCAGGCCAAAGTAATCACCAGCTGGTGTTTTACTAAAATACGCTTTTTTAAGCATATGTACCACATTTTTCTGCCCTCATAAGTGCATACCACATAAGTACATCTAAGTAATGTACTATTTTGTACCTGTTAATCTGTCAAGGGCCTAGATACTGTGAAAGTCCAGGCCAAAATAATCACCAGCTGGTGTTTTACGAAAATAGTTTTTTTTTTATGCGTACTGTACTGCATTTTTCTGCCCTCATAAGTGCATACCACACACCTACATCTAAGTGGGGTGTCCCGGTACCGTATGGTATACCGTACCTTGTATGATGGTCCCCAAAGTCAGAGTTACTTCATTCCAGTAGCATCCACCTGGTGGGATAGCCCCTAGTCACCTCTTCCATCTTTAATCTTATGATGTTTACATGTATACGTAATTATATATTTAATGTTGAATATAGTGTCGCAGGACCTTAGGTCACATGACTATTGTTAATTCTATTGAGGTATGCTAAAGGACCTTCCTAGGTCACATGTGTGGTCACATGTTTGGACCATAATTTCTTGTAAAGTGATTGACAGATGGTATGGACCAATGAGCTCAAGGCCAGCCCCTGCCCATATAAGGGAGCTGCCAGCCAATCCTCGCTCTCTTGGGTTCCAGACTAGCAGAGAGTAGAGATCCATGCAACTTTCAAAGACAAGACCAGGCCAAAGCCTGATAATAATAAACCGTGTGTTATAATACAACTCCCCGTTAAAGTCCGCTTGACTGCTGGACCTAAACTCAATCCCCTAAATCCAGCGGAAAAGCACATATAATTCTCCTGAGCTTAAAACTCACAAGGTCCCAACCAACTGTCAGGATCCTCATAGACTCTGATTGTACAAAGACTGTTCCTGTTTGTTTCTGCATAAAACCTGCAGTAAAAGTTCTGAGAGTTTTCTGAAACCTCCAGTTGTGGACAATCATTTATTATAACTCCCTATCGCTCTTGAGACGGGTGGCGATAGGACAAGCATATACAGAGGAGCCTTCACCGTGGCGTCACGACAGTTAAGGGTTAAACCAGCACCCTTTCATCACTGCATAGCTACACCCCAGATACCCCATACCCCCACAAGCGTACCACAAGGGCCTATATACTGTGAAAGGACAGCCAATAGAACACACCTGCTGCTGTTCTACACAAATACTGTTATAAGCCTAGTGAATCGTATTGTACTCCACTCATATACGCAATAAGTATGTCAGGCAGAGTAGTGCCAAGACGTGCACAGAGGAGTGGCAGAGGCCTAAATTCATCAGGAGCAGGCAGAGGTCGTAGAAGAGTAGGGGTGTGTTGCAGCCGGAGTCGCAGCGAAAGGTCTGAGCTCCCGGTGCCAGCTAGCAGTCGTGTCGCGACCAGCCACCCAGCAGACATGATTGATCGGTTCACTCGGTCATCCACTTCATCCCAAGTGAGGCTCACTTGGTCATCCACTTCATCCCAAATGACATCCGACACCCCCCAGTCAACAATCAGTGGGTTCCTCAAACTCAATCCTCAGTTGACATAGCCCTCATGCTGCTGCTGCCACCTCCAGGCTCTTTCATTGTGCTGTTCTATGGTCTCCTGATGCTAATGCTACCATTGTGCCACCATATGGTCTCCTCATGCTGATGCTGCCACCTCCAGGCTCTCATTCTGCTGCTCTATGGTCTCCTCATGCTAATGCTACCACCTCCACGCTCTGTCATTGTGCCACCATATGGTCTCCTCATGCTGATGCTACCACCTCCAGGCTCTCTCATTGTGCCGCCATATGGTCTCCTCATGCTGATACTGCAACCTCCAGGCTCTCTCATTCTGCTGCTCTATGGTCTCCTCATGCTGATGCTGCAACCTTCCACACTCTGTCATTGTGCTGCTCTATGGTCTCCTTATGCTGATGCTATCACCTCCAGGCTCTCTCATTGTGCTGCCATGGATACTGCAAAACATAATTAAGGTGCATGTCCCCAGTTTCAGAAATTCCTTTCATTAAGGTAACTTTCAGGACTCCTGATGCCACCTCCAGGCTGTCTCATTCAGCCACTATATGGTATCCTCATGCTTTCCCCACCTCCAGGCTGTGTCATTCAGACACTATATTTTTTACTGATGCTTCAGCCACCTCCAGGCTGTGTCATTCATCCAATATATGGTTTACTGATGCTTCAGCCAGCTCCAGTCTGTGTCATTAAGCAACTACATGGTTTAGTGATGTTGCTGGGCCTATATATGTTTAAGGTAGCACTAGGTACCATACATCATCAATGGAAATTTCAAAATTCATTTTTTATTCTTAGAGAGTGTGAGGCCCTATTGTCTCCTCATCTGCTGCCAACTCCAGGCTGTGCCATTCAGACACTATATGGTCTCCTCATGCTGCCACAAACTCCAGGCTGTGCCATTGAGCCACTATATGGTCTCCTCATGCTTCAGCCAACCCTAGGCTGTGCCATTCAGCCACTATATGGTCTCTTCTAATGCTGCTGCCAACTCCAGGTTGTGCCATTAAGCCACTATATGGTCTCCTCATGCTGCTGCCAACTCCAGGCTGTGCCATTCAGCAATATATGGTTTACTGATGCTGCTGGGCCTGGGTCTGGGCCAAATTTTTTTTTATAGTAGCACTAGCTACCCTAAATTTTCAATTTAAATTTCAAACTTCATCTTTTAATCTTAGGGATTGTGAAGCCCTAGTGTCTACTTATGCTGCTGCCAACTCCAGGCTGTGCCATTTAGCCAATATATATGGTTTACTGATGTTGCTGGGCCTGGGTCTGGGCCTAAAAAAATTTATGGTAGCACTAGCTACCCTAAATCTTCAATTTCAAAATTGTCTTTTAATCTTAGGGATTGGGAAGCCCTAGTGTCTACTCATGCTGCTGCCAACTCCAGGCTATGCCATTCAGACACTATATGGTCTCCTCATGCTTCAGCCACATCCAAGCTGTGTCATTCAGACACTTTATGGTCTATTCATGCTGCCAACACCTCTATGCTGTGTCATTCAGACACTATATGGTCTCCTCATGCTGCCAACACCTCCATGCTGTGTCATTCAGCCACAATACGGTATCCTCATGCTTCAGCCACATCCAAGCTGAGTCATTCAGCCACAATACGGTATCCTCATGCTGCCAACACCTCCATGCTGTGTCATTCAGCCACTATATGGTCTCCTCAAGCTTCAGCCACCTCCAGGCTCTGTCATTGTGCCGCTCTGCGGCAGTGATTCTAAAAGCAATGCCTGTAATCTGCATGTCATTCTGAATAACAGTATCATTTCACTACCCCAGCACATTCCATATGCGTGTTAGAACAAACAAAGTGTTCCACACCCCTATTGAGGCTCTCTGTAGTCCAGAAATAGCCGTTTTTAATATAGATTCACCGCAAATAAATTCGTATTGAACCAAATTTTTGGGGAAAATTCGAAAATTTGGCAAATTGGCCGAATCAAATTTTTTAAAAGTTTTCTCATCTCCAGTATCGGCGCTTAGATAGGGGAATTTTTTTTTTTTATAAATAAGACACACACTTACTATGATCCTGATGTGTATCTTACGCAGGACCACTGAGAAGAATGGGAGTGTTACCTCCACTATAAGAAAAAATACATATCATTTTCCACTAAATCAGTAGAAAAATGAAGTAATGCACATGAACCTCCTAGTAAGTAACAAAAACTTCCAGCACCACTTACTCTTATACGATCCTATAGAGCACGTGTAACATCCTTTCATAGGTACACAGTGCTGTTCTTTATTGATGAAGCACGGCTAAATTGTCTAGCATCCTCCTTGCTACTTTCTCACACAGAATATTGTGAAACTGTATAGAGAACAAATGGGGACATACTGATAACTGTTAGTTTCTCTCCCACATGAAACTATTCCAGGTGTCAGATCCTATAAAATCAACATGCATGCGTACGGGTTCACATTTACCTCAAATCTCCACTGTGTCGTAAATCATTTTAGTCTGTAAGTCCGTTACTGTAGTAATGGCGTCACTCGCAGCGCTAGGTCACGTGCTTCATAACCACAATCAGTACAGCAAGCCAGTGAGACGATTCCGGCCGGGGCAGATCTCCCGGCTACTATGCTTGCTGATACTTCAGATTAGATTCTTGAGGCTTCTTCAAGTACAGGAAGCAAGTATAGCCCGCAAGTACTAACTGTACATATCACCGACGAAATGGACTTATGGCACAGTGGAGGTTTGAGGTAACTGTGAACCCGTACGCATGCATTTTGATTTTATATGATCTGACACCTGGAATAGTTTTATGTGGGAGAGAAACTAACAGTCATCAGTATATCCCCATTTGTTCTCTATACAGTTTCCCAATATTCTGTGTGAGAAAGGAGCAAGGAGGATGCTATACAATTTAGCCGTGCTTCATCAATAAAGAACAGCACTGTGTACCTATGAAAGGATGTTACACTTGCTCTATAGGATCATATAAGAGTAAGTGGTGCTGGAAGTTTTTGTTACTTACTAGGAGGTTCCTGTGCATTACTTCATTTTTCTACCGATTTAGTGGACAATGATATGTATTTTTTCTTATAGTGGAGGTAACACTCTCAGTGGTCCTGCGTAAGATACACATCAGGATCACAGTAAGTGTGTGTTTTATTTATAAAAAATGTTTTCCCCCATCTAAGCGCCGATACGCATTTCTATATTTTATAAAACAAAAGCAGTGTTGGAATCAGGACTACAAAGCTTTTGTTTTATATCTTGCACAGGCCCTGTCCACTACAGATATTCATTGGAAACAATAGAAGTATGTTGGTTTTAATGTGCACTCTACAGAGAAAACAAGCATTTTCTGTGTGTTTCCCCAACAATATATATATATTGTTATTGTTATATATATACCAAATAGACAAAACAATAAAAAAAACACTGTAATTACAAGGTGGAGTAATACAAGTGGCCATAAGAGTAATTGACAGAGTGAGGAGCCAATGGCCGCATTTAAAGGGGTACTCCGCAGCTGGGGACGCCCGTGATCATGCACGTGGCACCCCGTTTGTAAGCAGTCCCCAGAGTGTGTTTGCTCCGGGACTGATTACGGTCGACCGCAGGGCCGGCGGCGTGTGACGTCACGCCCCTGCCCCCGTGTGACGTCACGCTCCGCCCCTCAATGCAAGCCTATGAGAGGGGGCGTGATAGCTATCACGCACCCTCCCGTAGGCTTGCATTGAGGGGCGGAGCGTGACATCACACGTGGGCGTGACGTCACACGCCGCCGGCCCTGCTGTCAACCGTAATCAATCCCGGAGCGAACACGCTTCGGGGACTGATTACAAACGGGGTGCCACATGGATGATCATGGGCGTCCCCAGCAGCGGGACCCCCGCCATCAGGCATCTTATCCCCTATCCTTTGGATAGGGGATAAGCTGTGTATGCACCGGAGTACCCCTTTAACTATGGGTGTGTCATTAGGCTGCACTTTTAGCCCTGTAGACAGCTGGCCCAGCCAATGGCCCAGTGTGCCCAATGGCCAGTTCGGCCTGGGTATCACCTACCTAAAATTAGCATTATTTGTTGAATATTCTTTACATATTAAGCCACATCTATACCGTACAGTGGAGATTTACTTTACATTGAAGAAAGAAAAAAAAAAAAACAGAATTTGCAGGATTTTAAAGAATTGCATTTATTTATGGTCCCAAAAATAGTTTTGTTCTTTTAAAAAATTTTTTAGTTTTTTGTGGACTTGAGAGGAGTAGCTAAATATTCTATTTTCTCTTTATTATAGTCCCATGTAGGATTTAAGTATTTAATTGTATGGGTCCCCGCCATATGTATCAGAAAGCTGATCATATATCTATCACACTTTCTGAGCATATCTATCGCTATATGTTTCTTGTAACTCTCCATCTCATTTGAGTTGTACATAGACACCCTAAGTCACAACAAAATAAAGAGGTGAACCTAAAGATTATTATAGCATATGGAATGTAAAATTGTCAGGTTAATAGATATATAGGTAGTTGTTAAAGGGGTATTCCAGGGAAAAAAAAAACTTTTTTATATATATCAACTGGCTCCAGAAAGTTAAACAGATTTGTAAATTACTTCTAAATCTTAATCTTTCCAGTACTTATCAGCTGCTGTAGTTGAGTTGTTCTTTTCTGTCTAACAGCTATCTGATGACACCTGTCTCGAGAGCTGTCCAGAGTAGGAGCTAATCCCCATAGCAAACCTCTTATGATCTGGACAGTTCCCTAGGCAGACAGAGGTGTTAGCAGAGAGCACTGTTGACAGACAGAAAGGAACAACACTACTTCAGCAGCTGAAAACTATTGGTCACATAACGATTTTTTTATAGAAGTAATTTACAAATCTCATTAACTATCTGGAGCCATTTGATCTATAAGGGGAAAAAAAGTTTTTTTCCCCCTGGAATACCCCTTTTAGGCCATGTTCATGCACAGATTTTTTGTCCAACCGCCCCCCCCCCCCCCCTCTGTATTTTCTAAAATAACAAATGTTAAAATGTGTGCACTAGCAGCAGTTTTTTCATTCAGTTCCATTGAACTCATTGGTCCAGATTTAGCAATCAGTTTTTTTTCTTTCCTCTGAATCAACATTAACAATATAGGTTAAACTTGATGGACTCTTGTCTTCTTGTAACCTTACGGATATGACTTATGTTACTATGTGTGAGGACAGAAATTCTCTGCTTTTCCCATAGGTTGTTATGGGAAAAACAAAGAGTTTCTGTCCTTAGACACAAACTGGTTTATCTAGGTCAAAAACTGGGAATAAAAATGTTTTTGGTTGCCTTTTGTTCCACAAAATGGCATAGGTAGGTAGATAGATAGATAGATAGATAGACAGATAGACAGACAGATGCAGATATATGTAAATAGATAGATATATCATGCGTGGAGGAACAAAGAATGTCGCACTCACCGGTCCAGGATAAAACTTCTTTATTGAAGACTAGTCAGCGGGTCCCGAGGAGACGCTCCCACTATGCTGATCCGTACACCGGCTGACTAGTCTTCAATAAAGAAGTTTTATCCTGGACCGGTGAGTGCGACATTCTTTGTTCCTCCACGCATGATATTTGCCTCACTCTATTAGTGTCAGCACCGCTTGAGGTCCCGTATTTGGTTCCCACCCCTGTCAGCTTGGTCCACGTGTATCTAGCTACACCTGTGCTCCTTTTGAAGTGGCGACTACTGCACTCCTTCTGTGTGCTGTTCAAATAGATAGATATGACATAGGTAGGTAGATCACATATTGCTATTAAAATGCAAATTATTATTCACACAGTCTGCCCTTAGCACTTATGTAACACTGTTGTTTTGTTTACCATTGCTCATACATTACTTGTACACATGAGATGTAAATATAAGGGTATGTTTGGGAGTGCTATGTGACCTTCCGTAGCTGGTAGACTTATATTATCTTGTTTCGATTGCTGCCTCATAAATACCTATCTTCAGTATGTCTATAATGGATGGAAACTGTAAATATGTTTTCATTCTAAATGTGCCTATTGAAAAGAGAAGTGATCTTGACAGTGGAAGCCTTTACTGCAGCCCCAAGAGTAGAATTACCCAGTGCCGAGTAGTATGCAGGAATTATACAGTAAATGTCATGTTCTTACTATGCATGTAGCTCATGTTTATGCAACCTAAAAAGGGGGAAGGGCGAACATTTCAGCGAGCTATTGTCCTGTTATTTCTCTACACACTTAATCAAGGCAATATGTGTTGTTGTGGCTGTTGTCATTTTTTCTCAATTTCTTTCCCCCACAAGAAAGGACCACCAGAATAGCATTAATGTCACACAATTACTTTATAGAAGAGAAATTTTGATTACAAAAAAAAACCCACATTGGATCCAAAACTGTAAGCATCTAAGTCTATTATACTGGTGATGAAAACATTATGTTCACAACCAATCACATGGTCCTATGACAGTGCCATCCAAACTAGCAGCCTGATGTTTAAAATAACCCTTATGAATAATTCATTAGAAGTTGATGTTTATGCAAATTAAGAAGAATGTATCCACCTGACCACTGAAAGCAAACTGAAGGGAAAAAAAACATAAAAAAGGAATGAGAGTATGAACAGTCTACAGAATATATAAATTATTGACCTTAATATTTATTTTATTAAAAAATAAATAAATAAAAAATAAAAATGTTCAAATCATACCTTGTTTACTCTCCTGGCATCCAGGATTTCTTCGTTGCCGCTTTGAAAGCAATACAGCTGAGCTGGAATGTGATTAAAGGCACTTAATACAAAGACGCTTGCTGAATATTCATATTGTGATTCTGTTTATGCAAATGAAATCTCAATTTAACCCATGAATACTGGCTAAGAAACCCTTTCAGAAATGACAGAACTGTAAAACACAGCACCAATGTAAAGCAACATGCAAATGTAATGGTTATATTAGATACCACAAATATTAAGCCTTCACAAACAGAATGTTACTAATATCAAAATAATTATTTATATTAAATATATTAAGATTAAAACTACTATTTACTAAACAGCTGGGAAAGCGCCGTTATTCTACCTAATTTACATTATTAATATAAACCTGTAAACCCAATGGTTTCTTTGTGTCTTTTATCAGATAAGCACCACCTTGTGGTCATCATTTATTTTCATGGCAATATTGTTTTGCATATTATGTATGAAAACTACTTGTAATCCTATAATGAACGAGTGTGCAATTATGCTTCATTTTATTTATTTATTTATATTTTTTTGTATTTGTTTATTTAATTTATTTTTCTATTGGTGGCTACATTTCACATTTTTGTGGAAGGGGTATTAAAATGTTTTCATTCCTATCAAACCACATATTATAAATTATAGCATCACATAATGAAATATTTGGGAATTTCTTTATATTTTTTTTATTTCATGCAAAGAGATGCAGTCAGGAAAACTGAGCATTTTTGTAATGGACAGCCACAGTATGGAATTCCATAAAAGCAGTTCCAGAATTTTTTCAAAAATTTTCACCAAATGATCAGAGCAAAAAAAAAAAAGTGTATTCAGAGGATTTCCATGAAGGCACCTGTCTTTTACAATGAATCAGTCTCAGCATGGGAAGTGAAGCAATGCATGCAGGTAATTCAAGAATAACTGAATGTAATAGGTGGTTGGACCAAGTATGTCAGAGCAATTGACTGAACGATCACTACTGGTCCCTGCTTCAGTCCTCTTTTTACTAGTCCCAGTGATGTGCCATGCACACAGGAACTGCCCACTCAGCACAGAGATTGGCTGAGTTGACAATTCCTGTCCACACAGAACATCACCAGAACTAGCAAGACAAAACCACCGTGGGGACCAAAAGTTTCTTAAACCGGCTGCAGCGGGGGAACATGATGATTTTTCCAGATGCATAAATTATCTGATCAGCCGAAATATGTTTAACAATGTTCCAACTATAAGGTTTTTGTTTAGACTAATTATGTCCTGGCTGCCACATGATTCTGTTGGATAGCTGAAGAAATAAGTATTAAAGGGCACAATAAAAAGAAAAAATTTACAAAAGACAAAGATATAAATAAAAGAAACAATCCACCCATAGCCCACTCCATAGTTTTTAGCTGTGCCCCATATGCAGTACCAGTCAATACAGTATATTTTAGAGTCTTCAAAGTTGCCCACTTTTGCTTTGATGACAACTCCGAACACTGTATCCAAAGGAAAGGAAATAAGATGTCTGATCACAGGGGGTGCGGCTGACCCCCCCCCCCCCCCCCTCCCTGTGATCCCTAGGCTGGCATCATGGCACTCTGAGCACGGAAGCTTGGAGTTCTGAGTTTGTGGCATCATGACATAGCCATCACGCCTGCTCGCATAGACATGAATGGGGGAGGCGTGATGGCTGTAGACGCCTGCCTGTTGGAGGATAGGGGATAACATGTCAAGGGGCATAGTACCCCTTTAAGGCCTTTTTGTTGAGTGATGTAGTGTGGTGTCAGAAGACATGGCCTTCACTCAACCTAAACCCAATTGAGATCGCCTGGGTGAGTTAAACCACAGAGTGAATGAAAAGCAGCCTCTAAATGCTCTGCATGTCTGGGAAATAGAAAACAATTCTAGGTGACTACCTCATAAAACTGATTGAGAGAAAACCAAGAGAATGCCAAACTGTCATCAAAACAAAAGGAGACTACATTGAAAAATCTAAAACTTTCTGGTTTGTAAAACATTTGTTTTTGTTTTCCTTTACAGTTTGTTATGTCTTCATTATGGATGCCCAAAAGCACATTGTAGCATAAAACCAAATAAAATCTGTGAAAACAGACAGTTGTTACTGGTGTTTTACAATTCAGCTGATAACACAACCTCTTTCCCCCCAAATGAATACCATAAAATGTATTGTTTCACAGAAAATATGCAAAAATAATTGGGATAACCACACAAAGAAAGAAAAAAAGCTATAACACTTCAAACCCGAATGTTTAAAAAAAAAAAAAATTAAGGGAGAGAAAATGATATGGACAAAGGCAGCTGACATAGTATTGAACTGTGTAGAAAAACGTTGATAAAAGACGGTTTATGGCGCAATCCACTTGTAGACAATATGCAGGATAAGAAAACTTCTTTATTTAGCCACTTTACAATGCTTTTCAAGGCAAACAGTGCCTCTTTGTCAGGTATACAGGCTTAATGCTTACATCACATATTGGCAGGTAGTTATGTAAAAAAAGGGCACCAAGGTTAAAATGAGGACCGCCCATAGGGGCGTGATTAAACAAAAATGACCTGAAGGTATTGTCCGTGCATTATTAAAAACATGCACAACACATTCAGGCTTATATCAACATTTCTCTACACTGTATACCTTTGGCATAGATTTCTCTACACGCCATTATCGGGAGGCTGCATCATATTTTACCAGCTCATACGCTCAAAAGTGGCTGTGTCTAATACACAACCCAATCAGGTGAGCACATTGCAATAAGAGGGGGTTTCTCTCCCCCTGCTTGTACCTATTTTTCATTGATGATATTATTCCATGAGGAGCTCTGCCTTTTTTTATATGTAGAGATTGTGCATGGTATTGAAGTGGTCAGCAAAAGCACAGCCTTTAAGATGAGGCTGAAATGAGTTTGGCATTAACATTATTTCCAACAAAAATTCTGTATCTAGCACTACCTAGTAGAAGAAATCCAGAAAATACATTCACTTCGAGGCCAGATAAGTGGGTGCAGTGTATGTGACTGTGTGATTCAGCTGCAATATAGAAATATGTGCACGCCTTCTAAGCATATTTTAAAACCTCTTTATCAGGTTCGCATAATAGCTAAATATATTGTATGATGGGTTTACTAATGTGCTGTTTCTATTAACTTTTTTTTCTTACATTTGGTGTTCACTGCAGCTCTACTATTCCTGGTGAAAATACCATAATCCTGGTGCAAAACTAATGGGCAACTTTATGTCTATGGAATTCATCCCATGTCCCATGTCGATGCATCCGTATTGGTTGAGATCGACTTAAAAACAGGTTTGGCAAAGCTGTGAAGCAGAGGCCTAGCTAACAGGGGGCAGATAGGAGGGCCGCTAGCAGCCTACATTTACAGCTGGCCCACTCACTGTAAAGGGGCCCTTAACGTGCTCTTTTAGGCCCTTTCAATTTGAAGGCTTAAACACTGGGCACCCCTTTGCTGCCATCACTCTTGTCTACTTGTCCCCTAATACAGGGAGAAGTGCAGCTGTTTAGTGAGGATTTTTTGATGGGTCCAAATGATCCAATTATCCAATGAATTAGCTTTTTCTTTTTTGTCAGCTGATTGCTGGCCCTATTACACAGGGTGATAGATCTAACTGTACTGCAATCTCTCATACAGTTTGCAGAGAACTGGTGAAGAACTTTTTAGGATGTGCCTTTGCAGTGGTAACCATCTACTACCTGGGTTAGTAAACTCAGGCCTTGGATTTGTTTCGCTTTACCATGCTGAACTCCATGCTACACCTCTGTTGTGAAGACGTCATTGTGAATGGATGCTATATACAGAATAGTGTTTTTATTATATATCTCATTTACATCTTTCTATTCTCATATTATGAATGATATTTACACACCATGCAATGTATGTATCAATATTTGAAATTAATCATCAAATCATTGAAAAGCAAAGTCTAATTTATTCAGGTTACTCTTGAGCCATTAAAAATTTACAATGTATTACAAAAATGATATTCAAGAGAAGTAAAAAAGATTCAGCAGCTCCTTTATAGTGATAGAAAAAATGTTTCAATACCACAATCAGAAGTTTTCAATGTCAGGTACGGAAAGAAAAATATTGCAAGGCAGTTAAATAATAAAAAAGCTACATACTTAATTCAACAGACCAAGGACAGATTAGGACCATAGATCATAGTGACACAAAACTCAAACAACAAGATGAAACTTGAGATTCAGTTGATTTAAATGACACAAATACATACGCCATTGAAACTTTGGAGAGAGACACAAAATGAGTATTGCTTCAAGGTAACCTGCATTAAAAGCAATAGGTGTCAGTCGAGTGTCAGGGAAAATAACAAACAACATTAAATATTACATTTTAAAGGTTCTTCATCATTTGCTTATTATTGTATGTAAATTATACAAATAAGGTTCACACTAGTAAACCTGTCTAAATAAATTGGGATCTCTTAGCGCATTGAAATTTACTTACTATAAAGCCAAAAAAAGAAGTTGAAGGATAATAATCTTTGGCAGGTTGGCAATCTCATCCTGCTCCACTTCCAAAGATGTGAAATGAGGTGAAATACAGTATTCCATCTGCTGTTGAACTTTTTATATGAGAGGAAATAGGTGCATTAGTATTGACTGACATGATAAAGAAGAGTTGGTGTGAAGCAGACAGAGCCAGAAATCAGGAGGAACAAGTAGCTGGCACTGATGAGAATCCTTACAACTACTTCACCCAGTAACATTCAATACCTAATGCCGGTCAACCAGTAACAAGCCTAAAAGATTCCTTAGGATTACCTTATTGATTCATGCCATCTTTGAGGTAACATTCTGCCTTTTAGTAGTCCTCACAATTCTTTCTACTCTGTGGTGGGCTGCCACTGCTCATGGGTTGGTTCCCTATTCCCTGTCCAATGGAAGATATAACCTTCCAATCTCAAATCTAAAGGGCCTAGGAGGGAAGGTGCAAGTCTGCTAGAGACCTGTGTCCACCACCAGTGTGGTGGCCTACTGTCACGATTCGGCTGGCTGGAGGTGGATTCTCTGTGCCAGAGAGGGATTGGCGTGGACCGTGTTTGTGGACCGGTTCTAAGTTGCTACTGGTATTCACCAGAGCCCGCGGCAAAGCGGGATGGTCTTGCAGCGGCGGTAGCAACCAGGTCGTATCCACCAGCAACGGCTCAACCTCTCTGACTGCTGAGATAAGCGCGGTACAAGGGAGTAGACAAGAGCAAGGTCAGAAGTAGCAGAAGGTCAGGGCAGGCAGCAAGGATCGTAGTCAGGGGCAACGGCAGGAGGTCTGGAACACAGGCTAGGAACACACAAGGAAACGCTTTCACTGGCACAATGGCAACAAGATCCGGCGAGGGAGTGCAGGGGAAGTGAGGTATAAGTAGGGAGTGCACAGGTGATGACACTGATTAGGCCTGCTGCGCCAATCAGTGGCCCTTTAAATTGCAGAGACCCGGCGCGCGCACGCTCTAAGGAGCGGGGCCGCGCGCGCCGGGACAAGACAGACGGGGAACGGGTAAGGTACGGGAGCCGGGATGCGCATCGCGAGCGGGCGCATCCCGCGTCGTGAATCGCATCCCGGCTGGGAGTAATATCGCAGCGCACCCGGTCAGCAGGTCTGACCGGGGCGCTGCGAATGAGAGGACGCTGCGAGCGCTCCGGGGAGGAGCGGGGACCCGGAGCGCTCGGCGTAACAGTACCCCCCCCCTTGGGTCTCCCCCTCTTCTTGGAGCCTGAGAACCTGAGGATAAGACTTTTGTCTAGGATGTTGTCCTCAGGTTCCCAAGATCTCTCCTCTGGGCCACAATTCTCCCAGTCAACCAAGAAGAATCTTTTACCTCTGACTGTCTTGGATGGTAGAATCTTCTTCACCGAGAAGACGTCAGACGAACCGGAAACAGGAGTGGGAGAAACAACTTTGGGAGAGAAGCGGTTAAGGATGAGTGGTTTAAGGAGAGAGACATGGAAGGCATTGGGAATACGGAGAGAAGGAGGAAGAAGGAGTTTGTAAGAGACAGGGTTGATCTGGCACAAGATTTTGAAAGGACCAAGATAGCGTGGTCCCAGTTTATAACTGGGGACACGAAAGCGGACATACTTAGCAGAGAGCCATACCTTGTCTCCGGGAGCAAAAATGGGGGGAGTTCTTCTTTTTTTATCAGCAAATGTTTTCATCCGGGATGAAGCCTGTAAAAGAGAATTTTGGGTTTCTTTCCATATGGTGGAAAGATCTCGAGTCACTTCATCAACAGCGGGCAAACCAGAGGGCATGGGATTGGGGAGGGGAGGAAGATGGTGACGGCCGTACACCACGAAAAATGGGGATTTAGCAGAAGATTCGGAGACTCTGAAGTTGTATGAGAATTCGGCCCATGGTAGAAGATCTGCCCAGTCATCCTGGCGGGAGGAAACAAAATGTCGTAAATAGTCACCCAGGACCTGATTAATTCTTTCTACTTGCCCATTGGATTGGGGATGATAAGAAGAAGAGAAGTTTAATTTGATCTTGAGCTGCTTACAGAGGGCCCTCCAGAATTTAGACACAAATTGGACGCCTCTATCCGAGACGATATGCGTGGGCAAACCGTGAAGGCGAAAAATGTGTATAAAAAATTGCTTTGCCAACTGAGGCGCTGAAGGAAGGCCAGGAAGAGGGATAAAATGTGCCATCTTGGAAAATCGATCAACGACCACCCAAACAACTGTGTTGCCACGGGATAAGGGCAAGTCCGTAATAAAGTCCATACCAATCTGTGACCAAGGTTGTTCAGGAACAGGCAGAGGATGAAGAAGACCAGCAGGCTTCTGGCGAGGAGTATTATCCCGTGCACAGACAGTACAAGCCCGCACGAAATCAACAACATCAGTCTCCAGAGTAGGCCACCAATAAAATCGAGAGATGAGTTGAAAGGATTTTTTGATGCCCGCATGGCCTGCGAGGTGGGAGAAGTGTCCCCACTTGAGAATCCCGAGGCGCTGGCGTGGAGAAACGAAGGTCTTCCCTGGAGGAGTTTGTCTGATGGAAGCTGGAGAAGTGGAGATCAGACAGTCCGGAGGAATGATGTGTTGCGGAGAGGCTTCCACTTCAGAGGCATCTGAAGAACGAGAGAGGGCATCGGCCCTAATGTTCTTGTCAGCAGGGCGAAAATGGATTTCAAAGTTAAAACGGGCAAAGAACAACGACCACCTAGCCTGGCGAGGGTTCAGTCGTTGGGCAGACTGGAGATAAGAGAGATTCTTGTGATCAGTGTATATAATAACTGGATATTTGGATCCCTCCAGCAGGTGCCTCCATTCCTCAAGCACCAATTTTATGGCCAGTAGTTCTCGATCACCAATGGAGTAGTTTTTCTCCGCCGGAGAGAAGGTCCTAGAAAAAAAAACACAAGTAACGGCATGCCCGGAAGAATTTTTTTGTAGAAGAACTGCTCCAGCTCCCATTGAGGAGGCGTCTACCTCCAATAAGAAGGGTTTAGATGGGTCAGGTCTGGAGAGTATGGGAGCAGAAGAAAAGGCAGACTTGAGATGTTTAAATGCGTCTTCCGCTTGAGGAGACCAGGACTTAGGATTGGCATTTTTCTTGGTTAGAGCCACGATAGGAGCCACAATAGTGGAAAAGTGTGGAATAAATTGTCTGTAATAATTGGCGAACCCCAAAAAATGTTGGATAGCACGGAGTCCGGAGGGGCGTGGCCAATCTAATACAGCAGATAGTTTATCTGGGTCCATTTGTAGTCCCTGGCCAGAGACTAAGTATCCTAGGAAAGGAAGAGACTGACATTCAAAGAGACATTTTTCCATTTTGGCATAAAGTTGATTGTCCCGAAGTCTCTGAAGAACCATGCGGACATGCTGGCGGTGTTCTTCTAAGTTGGCAGAAAAAATCAGAATATCGTCCAGGTAAACCACAACACAGGTATATAGAAGATCACGAAAAATTTCATTAACAAAGTCTTGGAAGACGGCAGGGGCATTGCACAGGCCAAAGGGCATGACCAGATACTCAAAGTGTCCATCTCTGGTGTTAAATGCAGTCTTCCATTCGTCCCCCTCCCTGATGCGGATGAGATTATAAGCACCTCTTAAGTCCAGCTTGGTAAAGATGTGGGCGCCTCGTAGGCGGTCAAAGAGTTCCGAGATAAGAGGTAAGGGGTAGCGGGTTTTTACCGTGATTTTATTAAGTCCGCGGTAATCAATGCAAGGGCGTAGGGAGCCATCTTTTTTTGAGACAAAAAAAAATCCAGCTCCGGCAGGAGAGGAGGACTTGCGGATAAACCCCTTTTTTAAATTCTCCTGGATGTACTCCGACATGGCTTGGGTTTCCGGAGCAGACAGAGGATAGATTCTGCCCCGGGGTGGAGTAGTACAGTCAATAGTCAATAGGACAGTCATAAGGCCTGTGAGGAGGCAAAGTCTCTGCTTGTTTTTTGCAAAAAACATCAGTATAGTCCAGAAAGGCCTTAGGAAGACCAGATACCGGGGGAACAACAGGGTCACGACTCTGAGTACTGGGAGCCGGTTTAAGACAGTCCTTGTGGCAAGAAGTACCCCAGTTCTTGATTTCCCCTGTGGTCCAATCAAGGGTTGGGGAATGGCGTTGAAGCCACGGTAATCCAAGAAGAATTTCTGAAGTGCAGTTAGAGAGGACCAAAAATTCAATTTTTTCGTGATGGGGTCCGATGCACATTAGGAGAGGTTCCGTGGGGTAACGCACGGTACAGTCCAATCTTTCATTGTTAACAGAGTTGATGTAGAGGGGTCTGGCGAGACTGGTCACCGGGATGTTGAACCTGTTGATGAGAGAGGCCAAAATAAAATTTCCTGCAGATCCGGAATCCAAGAAGGTCATAGCAGAGAAGGAGAAGGTAGAAGAAGACATCCGCACAGGCACAGTAAGGCGTGGAGAAGCAGAGTTCACATCAAGAGCTGTCTCACCTTTGTGCGGAGTCAGCGTGCGTCTTTCCTGGCGAGGAGGACAGATAGGACAATCCTTCAAGAAATGTTCGGTACCGGCACAGTACAGGCAAAGGTTCTCCATGCGGCGTCGTGTCCTCTCTTGAGGTGTCAAGCGAGACCGGTCAACTTGCATAGCCTCCACGGCGGGAGGCACAGGAACGGATTGCAGAGGACCAGAGGAGAGAGGAGCCGGGGAGAGAAACCGCCTCGTGCGAACAAAGTCCATATCCTGGCGGAGCTCCTGATGCCTTTCGGAAAAACGCATGTCAATGAGGGTGGCAAGATGAATAAGTTCATGCAGGTTAGCAGGAATTTCTCGTGCGGCCAGCACATCTTTAATGTTACTGGATAGGCCTTTTTTAAAGGTCGCGCAGAGGGCCTCGTTATTCCAGGCTAATTCGGAGGCGTACTCGCCAACAGAAGAATTACCCTGGACCAGGTTCAGCAGGGCAGTCTCGGCAGAAGAGGCTCGGGCAGGTTCCTCAAAGACACTTCGAATCTCCGTGAAGAAGGAGTGTACAGAGGCAGTGACAGGGTCATTGCGGTCTCAGAGCGGTGTGGCCCATGACAGGGCTTTCCCAGACAGAAGGCTGACTACGAAAGCCACCTTAGAGTCCCCATCAAATTTATCCGGCAAGGATAATCGGAGGCTGGAAGCGGCCACTCGCTGCGGAGGAGGTGCAGGAGCTGGCGGAGGAGATGATTGCTGAAGCTGTGGTAGTAGCTGCTGTAGCATCACGGTCAGTTGAGACAGCTGGTGGCCTTGTTGCGCTATCTGTTGCGACTGCTGGGCGACCACCGTGGTGAGGTCGGCGACAACTGGCAGCGGGACCTCAGCGGGATCCATGGCCGGATCTACTGTCACGATTCGGCTGGCTGGAGGTGGATCCTCTGTGCCAGAGAGGGATTGGCGTGGACCGTGTTGGTGGACCGGTTCTAAGTTGCTACTGGTATTCACCAGAGCCCGCCGCAAAGCGGGATGGTCTTGCAGCGGCGGTAGCAACCAGGTCGTATCCACCAGCAACGGCTCAACCTCTCTGAATGCTGAGATAAGCGCGGTACAAGGGAGTAGACAAGAGCAAGGTCGGACGTAGCAG
This sequence comes from Hyla sarda, assembly GCF_029499605.1. Taxonomy (NCBI): domain Eukaryota; kingdom Metazoa; phylum Chordata; class Amphibia; order Anura; family Hylidae; genus Hyla; species Hyla sarda. The sequence continues at coordinate 520,358,008 of NC_079189.1, forward strand.
AAGGTCAGGGCAGGCAGCAAGGATCGTAGTCAGGGGCAACGGCAGGAGGTCTGGAACACAGGCTAGGAACACACAAGGAAACGCTTTCACTGGCACAATGGCAACAAGATCCGGCGAGGGAGTGCAGGGGAAGTGAGGTATAAGTAGGGAGTGCACAGGTGATGACACTGATTAGGCCTGCTGCGCCAATCAGTGGCGCAGTGGCCCTTTAAATTGCAGAGAACCGGCGCGCGCGCGCCCTAAGGAGCGGGGCCACGCGCGCCGGGACAAGACAGACGGGGAACGGGTAAGGTACGGGAGCCGGGATGCGCATCGCGAGCGGGCGCATCCCGCGTCGCGAATCGCATCCCGACTGGGAGTAATATCGCAGCGCACCCGGTCAGCAGGTCTGACCGGGGCGCTGCGAATGAGAGGACGCTGCGAGCGCTCCGGGGAGGAGCGGGGACCCGGAGCGCTCGGCGTAACACCTACAGTGCTCAAGTAGATGGACTGGACATTGTTCACACCATACTAGAGTAAATGTGCATTGACAGTTTTTTTTATCCTCATGTTAATGTCTTTGGCTAGAGAAACTCTGATATGACAGTATAACAGGGTAGACTCTACTTTGTTTACATTATATTTATCTTCTAAACTGTGTCATCCTGATTTTTCTGATGGTTCATAAGCATCTTCTATGGTATGTGTTGTCCATGTAAGGCCTGATATTGCATTTAGACTTAAATAGTAGGACCACTTTTACATTTATGTATTTTGGTCAGTATTTTGCATTATTATACAGTCTTAGTAAGCCAAAACCAGGAATGGGTCTAAAACAAGGGAGGCTCTTTTATTGTGTTGTACACTATTGCCATCTTGGGCACTATCTATTTTTGGGGGAGATACTTGTAGGTATTAGGGCACTGTGCAGTACCTTGCACAGTTTTGGGGGGAAGCAGGGATGTTAAAGGGGTGTTAGGGTAGTGAAGAGGCTTGTAAGGAGGTTTGAAAATATTTAGGGAGGGTACAGAAAAACCGAAGAGCCAAGACCTCTGGGTGATAAACTCTGTAAAAATGAGTTTTGGCTAGAAAAAATTATCATGACAGTCTGGGCCAGCTGGAGGAGGGTCTGCAAAGTGCCTGTGTGCAAGTGAATAGTAGGCACCCCTGCAGTAAACATGCATTACCCAGGTTGGGGACCCATTGATGTGTTACACAATTTATGCTGTGAATCTATAGCCAAGTCTCTGGGCAGAAGGGCTCTAATGCCCTTGTGTAATCACACTGACTAAGCTTCTTCTATCCAGTGAGAAAATGAGAAAGATTCTCACAAGGACCTTTATGTGTATGTAGTATTACTATCCTTCCTCATCTAGGCCTACAGCAGAGCACCTTTTCCTTCTAATCATAATAAAATGGTGCTGATCATCTTGTGCCAATTTATACAGCAAAGCTGGCAAGGGAGCTACAGAAAATAGGAAGCATTAATCTATTGTAACTGCTCTAGTTTTAAGATTTTTATAGGAATACTCACATAAAACAATTGTTTAAGAATCCTGGAGTTCCCCTTTAATACAGAATAGATGGAAAGATTTTTTATAGTGTATATGTTACATTTCATGAAATGATGTACATGTTGTTACAAGGAGACACAAAACATTTATAATTTAATGTAAAAGTACTGATGATTTTGGTTACATGAAGCCTACAGACATATCTATGGCCCATAACAGCCAAATAAATACCAAAAGATTTTAGTTTATACATTTAGTATATAATCTTATTGCCTGACATATAAGTGGCGAGAAAACCTTCCCCAGATAAATTCTGTCAGGCTTTTGATGCACTAGCACAATTTTCGGTCTATTTTGTTATATTTACATTGTAGTCAAATGTGAAGAAACATGCAATATTGAAGGGCATGATTTAGAAAATGTAGACCCTTTTACCAGAAATGGAAAACAATTTGTCATTGTGGTGCTATTAAGAATACATTCTGCCTTATTGACTTTTCATGCTGCTGTACAGACAACGTTCATTTTTTCATAGGACAGTATGCCTTTTGTTTTGTGTGTTCCATTTTCAGATGAACTAATAGAAAACATTTACCGTTCTGTCTCCAAATAGCTGATGGGGTTGCGCTAGTGGTAACCATTATAATGATGGATAGCTTACATTTAATGTATGATTCCAAAACAATGAGGACATGATAAGTTATCTGTGGATCTAGTTGGGTGTTCAGCTGCTTGATCCTGGCAGGATCTTTGAAGCGGTCAACAGTGGATTCTGTAATACAATTTGATATAAATGACTGTAATGTCCTCTACATAAATGTATTATAGTAAGGATCAGAAACTGGGTTGTATATACATGTCCAAATCTCTCCTGCAAATCACAGTATAATTAAAGGCTTTGACCAGAATATGTTTGTTTTTTTAAGATTTTTTTTTATTTAATTGAAAATAACTTAGCAATCAAGCGTCATTATACATACCTACAATGTACTGGAATACAACGCAGGTTAGGAAGCGGCACACAATAAATTAATACAATTACCCTACACAGCGTGACAGAAATACATACTGCACAGGTATCCCTACACTATGCATCATACTGCATGCTAAACTAACATTCCTGTGCACATTATGAAACAAAGTCAAACAATAAAGCATTACAGACACTGATAGCGCATGGGGGTTGGAAAAGAAGGTGGTATGGAGGGGAGATCACAAACCCAAAGCTTTATTGAGAAACAAAACACACAAGGGAGAGGGGGAAGGAAACGGATGCTATTCCTTTTATTCCTCGACATCCGGACTGTCCCTGATGGAATAGTTTCTGAGCAGAAATGCCCATGCTGTGTGATAAACTAAAAGAGAAAAATTATTGACATGTCAATTCTGCCGCATGTATGGTGCAAGAGAATCCCATTAAAAATCATGAGACTCTGTGGCAACGGCTTCCGCTCGTCAGTGGTATCCGTTTGCTGTATGCATTGGAAAATCTCCTGTTGCATACAGCAAATGTACCCATAGACCCCAATCACCCAACAGAGGCCAGAAAAAGGTAATTTTGGCCTCTGTTTAGGTGGTTCGGAATAGTGCAGGATTCTGAATTGCAGGATTGTACTATACTCACCTAGTCCAACTGCTCCGGCTGTAAACATGCACCCTTTATAGCCCCCATCACCGCTCTGCTCCCTAAGCAGATGGAGCAGAGCGATGATGCAGGCCATGCCCGGGCTGTCAATCACGCTTAGTAGGCATCATTACAGCCAGAGAAGACGGGACTAGGTGAACATAACTCCCCGCCCAGGGGACTGCTAGCGGGGGACATTTTTTAACATCATATCCTCACCACCATCATCTTGCATGCACAGAATCCAGACTCTCTCTCATGCATAACACTATCATGGCCCCATTCCAACTTCCTGTGCTGTATCTTGGTCTCTCAGCTATTAGAAACAAAATTTCTCTAACAATAGACAGTGGAAAGCAGTTTGGTAAGGATATATTTCTTGTTAAATAAGTGATATACAAATTTCACAGAAATCACATGATGGTGGTGATGGGGGTTATTTGAAGTTAAAGTGACTATTTAAAGTGTTGGGAATATATCACATTATTTTGTCTAAAGGGAACCTGTCATTGGTTTCATTCTGCCCATACTACAGGCCACCTCTGAACATTACTGTGCTTCAATGAATAGCAGTAGGCAACCGTGCACTTACAAAAGATTTTTTTTAAAAGGTAGAAAATGGGTCATGTTGTAATGAACTACCTCAAATAAGGTATAAGTAAACGCTGACATCTCAGCTGTTACTCATTTATTTCTCTAACAATCCCCACCAGAGATGAGAGTGTCTTCTGTCAAAAGAAGCTCCTTATTTGTTTGACCCACATGTAATAAAGAGCCTTGAGTAAATGGTAAAAGCTGTGGGCACTTTTTTTTTTTACATCAACAGCGCTCTGAGGGCTTAGACTGTAGCCCTTCTCTCTCCTCTCTTGGAAGACAAACTAAGCTTAACCCCTTAAGGACTCAGGGTTTTTCCATTTTTGCACTTTCGTTTTTTCCTCCTTACCTTTTAAAAATCATAACCCTTTCAATTTTCCACCTAAAAATCCATATTATGGCTTATTTTTTGTGTCGCCAATTCTACTTTGCAGTGACATTAGTCATTTTACCCAAAAATGCACGCCAAAATGGAAAAAAAATCATTGTGCAACAAAATCGAAGAAAAAACGCCATTTTGTAACTTTTGGGGGCTTCCGTTTCTACGCAGTGCATATTTCGGTAACAATGACACCTTATCATTATTCTGTAGGTCCATACAGTTAAAATGATACCCTACTTTTATAGGTTTGATTTTGTCGCACTTCTGGAAAAAATCATAACTACATGCAGGAAAATGTATACGTTTAAAAATGTCATCTTCTGACCCCTATAACTTTTTTATTTTTCCACGTACAGGGCGGTATGAGGACTCATTTTTTGTGATCTGAAGTTTTTATCGGTATGATTTTTGTTTTGATCAGACTTTTTGATCACTTTTTATTCATTTTTTAATGGTATAAAAAGTGACCAAAAATTCGCTTTTTTTGACTTTGGAAATTTTTTGCGTGTACGCCATTGACCGTGCGGTTTAATTAATGATATATTTTTATAGTTTGGACATTTACGCACGCGGCAATACCACATATGTTTATTTTTATTTTTTTTACACTGTTTTATTTTTTTTATGGGAAAAGGGGGGTGATTCAAACTTTTATTAGGGAAGGGGTTAAATGACATTTATTAACACTTTTTTTTTACCTATAACACTGCACACACTGATCTTTTACACAGATCACAGGTGTGTATTAACATGCCTGTGATCAGTGTTATCGGCGCTGGATCTCAGGCACGGAGCAGTCATTCGCCGATCGGACACCGAGGAGGCAGGTAAGCTTTGACTGCCGCTTCTAAAGGGTTAATACCGCACATCGCCGAGATCGGCGATGTGTGGTATTAGCCGCGGGTCCCGGCCGTTGATGAGCGCCGGGACCAATGCGATATGATGCGGGATCGTGGCGCGATCCCGCTTCATATCGCGGGAGCCGGCGCAGGACGTAAATATACGTCCTGCGTCGTTAAGGGGTTAAATAAAATAAATAAATACATAAATTAATAACACTGTTGTACAGGTAAAAATGACAAGCATGAAAACAGCTGTTCTTACATAATTTTGGAGTACATAAAAAAATGTATATTGGCTCTAGTTTCGATAATATAAGCAACCAACTAATGAAGTAAGGTTTATAAAATGCATCATGCAACTTACACTGTAGATTAAATTGTCAGTATTGGTGACAAATAGAAAGCCGCTAAGCGTACCAAGATGATGCAATATTAGCAAATATTACATCACCAAATTCTATAAAAGTCACAGTATGAAATGTCCCTTGCATGAGAACTGGAGCCAACTAACAAATGTAATTATTATATTTGAATTCAGCATGTTAAATTCATTAAGAAATGGCACATTTCATTTCTGAAACAAAAAAAATAAAAAATAGAAAATGTGTAGAACAGTTGTCAGGGACCAACAAGGGGCCAGGGAGAGTGATCCCTAAACTGACCATAAAACCACTCTCCCTGCCTACTTGCCCATCCACCCTAACCGGTGGATCGACAACTGGGCGCCGGTCCCTTCCTGAACTAAAATGCAGGGGCCTAATAAAGACAGATACTAATAAATAGTCAGTCACAAACCAGAAACATAACAGGAACATAGAACACTATAACAGATTAAGTTCAGAGGACACAGATCAGTGAGCAGCACAGGGGACACTATGGATCAGCAGTCATGAACAGAGGACACTATAGATCAGCGGACATGAACAGAGAACTAAGAGTTCGTGAACAGAGGACACTATAGATCCGTGGTCGTGAACAGAGGACACTATAGGTCAGTAGTCTTGTACATAACTCCAAAGATCTGAAATCAAGAACTAATAAACATAGAGTTCAAAACACCAGACAGGAAAATGGATAAGTCAACAGACTTTAGGAACAGACAGGAATATAGCATAATCCCCCAGAACATCCAGTAGACACAAAGTCCCCATGGACAAGAAACAGGGATCTATCGCTAATCAGGAATATTCGCATTCCCTATGCAAACCTCCAATAGATACGAAGTCCCCATGGACAGGTAACAGGGATGCAAGCTTGCACAGGATATATTTATAGAACACTGTTCACACTGAACACAAGACAGGAATAATCATAAACACCTCCAGTAGACGCAGGAATAACAATACCCTCTGAGTCCCCATGGAGCGCTAACAGGGATCTAACATAGGACACTGTTCACACTGGACACACAAACTGGACACTCCACTCCACTATAGGAGTAGCCATTAATAATAAATCCAAATAGACTACTGGCCAGCGACACACTCACCAATGTGGACAGGATGCTGGCCCAGTGGGAAAACAGAAATATAAAACACAGAACTTCACATAAACTAATGCAAGAGAAAACACAGTGTGAACAGACACATAGCAGAAAGGATAAACAAATTATAAAACCGACTATACAAACACAGCTTAAAATTCACTATAAGCATGCCACCTAGCATAGGCTAAAACCAGAAAATACAGTTTTACATGCATGCTAAAACAGAAATAGTAGATTAAAAGCTCAAATAAGAGTTTCACCCAAAGCCTCCATTAGGAGTATAGCCAGCATGTTAGCATCTAGACATCAGGAAGTCCATCAGTAAATGAAGTATCAACAACACTGAAGCTAGTCAGTGCTGAACTTAAGTAGACACACCCTCAAGGCTTTTGGACAATAGAGGCTGAGGCTGAAAAAGACAGATACATGAACTATTCCTTGACTAGGGAACATAAAACTGTTCAAACACAGCAAATCCAATAGCTGTGTGTGAACACAGACCAGGACAGACATGACACTACCCCCCTCCCTTTAATGAGGGGCCTCTGGACCCTCATAAAAACACAAACAAGCATAAGAACATTCCAAATATACTACTTGCCAGCGACACACTCACCAGTGTGGACAGGATTCTGGCCCAGTAGGAAAACAGAAATAAGAAACACAGAACTTCACATAAACAGATACAAGAGAAAACACATGTGAACAGACACAACAGAAAGGATAAACAAATCCTAAAACCTACTATACAAACACAGCTTAAAATCCACTATAACATAGTCTAAAACCAGAAAATACAAAGTGCATGCTAAAACAGAAATAGTAGATTAAAAGCTCAAATAATAGTTTCACCCAAAGCCTCTATTAGGAGCATAGCCAGCATGTTAGCAGCTAAACATCAGGAAGTCCATCAGTAAATGAAGTATCACCAGCATTAGGAGTATAGCCAGCATGTTAGCATCTAGACATCAGGAAGTCCATCAGTAAATGAAGTATCACCAGCACTGAAACTAGTCAGCGCTGAACTTGAGTAGACACACCCTAAAGGCTACTGGACAACAGAGGCTGAGGCTGAAAAAGCCAGAGACATTAACTATTCCCTGACCAGGGAACATAAAACTGTTCACACAGCAAATCCAATAGACACGACGACAGTGTAGTATTACTGTAAATCAAACTTAGGCTTAGATTAGAATTCAGACCAGGTAAGGGGGGGGGGGTCTGCACAATGACCTGTCAGATAGTTGTCTGATTGAATGGGGACATAATGGCATTGAGCATTGTAGTCAACATAGAAGAAAGTTTCATTAATTCATTTGTAAAAGTACATGCAATGCAATAAAAAATTGATTCATTGGTGTGCATAGTCTTTAACATTAATTCAAGGCTCCTTATTATTGCGTCAAACAAATAGGGAGCCTCTATGACAGAAAACACTATCCTCTCCAGTGAGGGTTGTTATACAATGAGAGATAACAATGAGATACTCTAAGCCAGTGTTTCCCAACCTTTTTCGGGTCGGGGCACACCTCGGAAAAAAAAAATTCCACGGGGCACCGCTACCGAGGTTGACGAGCAAGAAAAAAAAAAAAAAAGGAAAAAACGGTAAAAAACGCAATGCACTATATCTATTTATCAGTGGGTATGTAGTTTAAAGTGCTGCTTTATACAGCAACTCACCAATGACGTCTTCTCTAATTTGCATCGTTGCCTTCTCTTCTCCATCTGGTCTGGGCCATCATCACGATTTCTTCCAAACACAATTCTTCACCGTTAAACCTGCAAAACAAACCTATTAGGCGCCAAACTTTTTTTTTCTTTTTTTTTACATGGGTGACAGAGGGGTGTAGAAGAGTGGACATGGGTGACAGAGGGGTGTAGAGGGGTGGACATGGGTGACAGAGGGGTTTAGAGGGGTGTAGAGGAGTGTACAGAGGGGTGTAGAGGAGTGTACAGAGGGGTGTAGAGGAGCGTACATGGGTGACAGTGGTGTAGAGGAGCGTACATGGGTGACAGGGGTATAGAGGAGCGTACATGGGTGACAGGGGTATAGAGGAGCGTACATGGGTGACAGGGGTGAAGAAGAGCGTACATGGGTGACAGGGGTGTAGAGGAGCGTACATGGGTGACAGGGGTGTAGAGAAGCATCCATGGGTGACAGGGGTGTAGAGGAGTATCCATGGGTGACAGGGGTGTAGAGGAGCATCCATGGGTGACAGGGGTGTAGAGGAGCATCCATGGGTGACAGGGGTGTAGAGGAGCATCCATGGGTGACAGGGATGTAGAGGAGCATCCATGGGTGACAGGGGTGTAGAGGAGCTTCCATGGGTGACAGGGGTGTAGAGGAGCCTCCATGGGTGACAGGGGTGTAGAGGAGCATCCATGGGTGACAGGGGTGTAGAGGAGCATCCATGGGTGACAGGGGTGTAGAGGAGCATCCATGGGTGACAGGGGTGTAGAGGAGCATCCATGGGTGACAGGGGTGTAGAGGAGCATCCATGGGTGACAGGGGTGTAGAGGAGCATCCATGGGTGACAGGGGTGTAGAGGAGCATACATGGATGACAGGGGTGTAGAGGAGCATACATGGGTGACAGGGGTGTAGAGGAGTGTACAGAGGGGTTTAGAGGAGTGTACATGAGTGACAGATGGGTGTACATGGGTGACAGGGGTGTAGAGGAGTGTACATGGGTGACAGATCGGTGTACATGGGTGACAGAGGGGTGTAGAGGAGTGTACATGGGTGACAGATGGGTGTACATGGGTGAGAGAGGGGTGTAGGAGTGTACATGAGTGACAGAGGGGTGTAGAGGAGTGTACATGGGTGACAGATGGGTGTACATGGGTGACAGATGGGTGTACATGGGTGACAGATGGGTGTACATGGGTGACAGATGGGTGTAGAGGAGTGTGCATGGGTGACAGATGGGTGTACATGGGTGAAAGAGGGGTGTAGAGGAGTGTACATGGGTGACAGATGGGTGTACATGGGTGACAGAGGGGTGTAGAGGAGTGTACATGAGTGACAGAGGGGTATAGAGGAGTGTACATGGGTGACAGAGGGGTGCAGAAGAGTGTACATGGGTGACAGGGGTGTAGAGGAGTGTACATGGGTGACAGGGGTGTAGAGGAGTGTACATGGGTGACAGGGGTGTAGAGGAGCATACATGGGTGAAAGGGGTGTAGAGGAATGTGCAAATGGGTGTATAGGAGCGTACATGGGTGACAGGGGTGTAGAGGAGTGTACATGGGTGACAAAGGAGTGTAGAGAAGTGTACATGGGTGACAGAGGGGTGTAGAGGAGTGTACATGGGTGACAGAGGGGTAGAGAGGAGTGTACATGGGTGACAGAGGGGTGTTGAGGAGTGTACATGGGTGACAGAGGGGTATAGAGGAGTGTACATGGGGGACAGAGGGGTGCAGAAGAGTGTACATGGGTGACAGGGGTTTAGAGGAGTGTACATGGGTGGCAGGGGTGTAGAGGAGCATACATGGGTGAAAGGGGTGTAGAGGAATGTACAAAGGGGTGTATAGGAGCGTACATGGATGACAGGGGTGTAGAGGAGTGTACATGGGTGACAAAGGGGTGTAGAGAAGTGTACATGGGTGACAGAGGGGTGTTGAGGAGTGTACATGGGTGACAGAAGGGTGTACATGGGTGACAAAGGGGTATAGAAGTGTACATGGGTGACAGAGGGGTGTTGAGGAGTGTACATGGGTGACAGAGGGGTGTACATGGGTGACAGAGGGGTGTAGAGGAGTGTACATGGGTGACAGAGGGGTAGAGAGGAGTGTACATGGGTGACAGAGGGGTAGAGAGGAGTGTACATGTGTGATAGATGGGTGTACATGGGTGACAGAGGGGTGTAGAGAAGTGTACATGGGTGACAAAGGGGTGTAGAGGAGTGTACATGGGTGATAGATGGGTGTACATGGGTGACAGAAGGGTGTAGAGGAGTGTACATGGGTGACAGAGGGGTAGAGAGGAGTGTACATGGGTGACAGAGGGGTGTAGAGGAGTGTACATGGGTGACAGATGGGTGTACATGGGTGACAGAGGGGTGTAGAGGAGTGTAAATGGGTGACAGATGGATATAGAGGAGTGTACATGGGTGACAGATGGGTGTACATGGGTGACAGAGGTGTGTAGAGAAGTGTACATGGGTGACAGAGGGGTGTAGAGGAGTGTAAATGGGTGACAGATGGATATAGAGGAGTGTACATGGGTGACAGATGGGTGTACATGGGTGACAGAGGTGTGTAGAGAAGTGTACATGGGTGACAGAGGGGTGTAGAGGAGTGTACTTGGGTGGCAGAGGGGTACAGAGGAGTGTACATGGGTGACAGAGGGGTACAGAGGAGTGTACATGGGTGACAGAGGGGTGTAGAGGAGTGTACATGGGTGACAGAGGGGTATAGAGGAGTGTACATTGGTGACAGAGGGGTGTACATGGGTGACAGAGGGTTGTAGAGAAGTGTACATGGGTGACAGAGGGGTGTAGAGGAGTGTACAGAGGGGTGTAGAGAGGTGTACAAGGGTGATAGATGGGTGTAGAAGAGTGAACATGGGTGACGGGGGCATAGGGGTGGACAGGGGGTGGACATGGGTGACAGGAGGGTGGACAGGGGAGACAGGGGGTCAGAGGGGTGGACAAGGGGGTAAAAGAGGGACAGGAGTGACAGAGAGGGGTGGACTGGGGTAACAAAGGGACAGATGGGTGAACAGGAGGGTGGACATGGGTGACAGAGTAGATGACGGGGGTAGACAGGGGGGTAAACATGAGTGACAGGGATGGACAGGGCAGACATGGATGACAGGAGGGTGGACATGGGTGACGGGGATGATAGGTGGGGGGACATGTGTGAGTGCGGGTGGACATGAGTGATGGGGGGGTGGACATGGGTGACAGGAAGGTGGACATGGGTGACAGGCAAGGGTGGACATGAGTGACAGGGTGGGTGGACATGGGTGACAGGGAGGGTGGACATGGGTGACAGGCAAGGGTGGACATGGGTGACAGGCAAGGGTGGACATGGGTGGCAGGCAAGGGTGGACATGGGTGACAGGCAAGGTTGGACATGGGTGACAGGCAAGGGTGGACATGGGTGACAGGCAAGGGTGGACATGGGTGACAGGCAAGGGTGGACATGGGTGACAGGCAAGGGTGGACATGGGTGACTGAGGGGGTGGAAATGGGTGACTGAGGGGGGTGGACATGGGTGACTGAGGGGGGTGGACATGGGTGACTGAGGGGGGTGGACATGGGTGACTGGGAGGGGTGGACATGGGTGACAGGGGGGGTGGACATGGGTGACAGGGGGGGTGGACATGGGTGACAGGGGGGGTGGACATGGGTGACAGGGGGGGATTACATGGGTGACAGGGAGGGATTACATGGGTGACAGGGAGGGATTACATGGGTGACAGGGGGGGGTGGACATGGGTGATAGAGATGGACAGGGAGGTGGACAAGGCGGACATGGCTGACAGGGGGGGGTGAACATGGGTGACTGAGGGGGTGGACATGGGTGACAGGGAGGGTGGACATGGGTGACGGGGGGGGTGGACATGGGTGACGAGGGAGGGTGGACATGGGTGACGGGGGGGGTGGACATGGGTGACACATGGGTGACAGGGAGGGATTACATGGCTGACAGGGAGGGATTACATGGGTGACAGGGAGGGATTACATGGGTGACAGGGAGGGATTACATGGGTGACAGGGAGGGATTACATGGGTGCATCTGTGGGTGAGTCTGTGTGCACCGGGCTGGGTGCGGATCCGTGTCGGGGGCGCATTGGTAGAGCGAGCTGGACTTTCGCGAACTACACTTGCCAGGGATTACATGGGTGACAGGGAGGGATTACATGGGTGACAGGGGGGTGGACATGGGTGATAGAGATGGACAGGGAGGTGAACAAGGCGGACATGACTGACAGGGGGGTGGACATGGCTGACAGGGGGGTGGACATGGCTGACAGGGGGGTGGACATGGCTGACAGGGGGGTGGACATGGGTGACTGAGGAGGTGGACATGGGTGACGGGGGGGGTGGACATGGGTGACGGGGGGGTGGACATGGGTGACGGGGGGGGTGGACATGGGTGACAGGGGGGGGTGGACATGGGTGACAGGGGGGGGTGGACATGGGTGACGGGGGGGGTGGACATGGGTGACGGGGGGGTGGACATGGGTGACGGGGGGGGTAGAGGGTGTACCTGGGTGACGGTGGGGGGGTTTAGACAGGGTTGAGAAGGTGAACAGAGGGGTGGAAAGGGTACGGTACCTTAAGCAAGCCGGCCCGCGCAGCTTGCAGTTCCACAGGAGGCACTGGAGTCCGGCGCAGGTGCAGCTCGTTCCGCCCCAGGGCACCATTTCCGGCTCACTGCGCCGCAAGGGAGAGGGGGACGGAGGGGGACGCAGGAGACGGAGAGTGAAGGAGGGGGATGCGGGGGACAGAGGGGGAAGGAGGGGAACACGGGTCACGCGGAAGACGGAGGGGAACACAGGAGACGCAGGAGATGCAGGGGGCGCTGTGCGCGCAGTGCGCACGCAGACTTCCCTCCCCCCTGCGCCGTCAGGCCGGGGCGGGACATTTAAAAAAAAATAATAGAAAAAAATTTAAAAAATCACGGCAAAATTCCGCGGCACCACGGGCAGTGCTGAACGGCACACACGTGTGCCGCGGCACCGCGGTTGGGAATCACTGCTCTAAGCTGATCCAAGTTTTACTGTTTCTCAATAAATAACGGGGAATCCATAATCATTTGGGGTGTAATTTTGTAATTTGAACAGATTGGCAAAACGACCTGCAAAAAGCATTAAAAATGCCACTTGTGAATATACATACTTCAATGAAGATGTACAGGCCCAGTATACATTTGAATGAGCCCTAAGGTTGGCTTCACACAAGCATAATGTGTATTTTTCCCTTTTCATTAACCTTTTTTGGCTCATTGTGAGGCTTTGGCACTTTTTCTTCCATAGACTTCTAATGATAAAGACCGAGAAGCAAAACACTCCACACTCCAAAAAAAAAAAAAAAAGTGACAAGATTAAAACACACAGTCACCGTCCATGTTCATACTTTCTGTGGAGTCCTCCATTTGAATTTCCACGCTAGATTCTTCTGCTGCAACAGACTTTCCAAGCAGATTTGTTTTGCAGCTAAATTTAATACAGAGCCTTAGAATCCTCTTCCTTTATTCTAGCCAGGTAAAAAATGCACAAAAATGTCTAAAACAATAAAACCATAAGCATTGTTGCAAACACAACATGGCTAACGTGTTTTGGATTAGCTGATCCTTTACCTGAACCGTAATGCAACCAACATGTTCTCCTCTAGAAGAAATACTGCCAGGTATAATAATGATATGTTATGGGACACACTGCAATTTTTCTCTCAATTTTATTTTGTGGAGGACCTACATTGGCTCGTAGTTTATGAATGGCTGCTTGTTACATATTTGTGTAAAAAGATCTTGAATATAGTTGTGTTCATATGGTCTAAGTTTCTAAGTGCAAAATTTGTCAGCTATGATTCTCTGGGGTTGGATCAACTAAATACAATGGTCAATTACAATTACTTTATGCCATCGTCAGAGTTATAGAGGGGTAAGTATGTTTTGCCTATGGATATATATGGAATAAATGCAGTAATAATATAAAAAATCTGGGTCATGGCTTTACAACAAAGTCCTTTTATTTAACGTTAAATGTGGTTTAAAAAGGAAAAAGAAATGATAATAATAAGTTTGACACATATTCAATAATAAGAGATCTCTTGAGGGGGTAGATACTTTTTCCCAGTACAGTAGTTCTGTGTTCCTTTTTTCCATACCACCAGTAACAGAAGAAATCTGTAGAGCAATTGTTTATTCACTAATAGCACTATAGAATTTTAATAGCTCCAATTTCAGGCACAATTTATTTTGCTCTCAAGTGTCATTTAAATGGGGCTATGAATGCGCAACCGGAGCAGCTCAAAACTGCTTTGGGGTAAATCTCCAAGGAGCTCACAAAAAATCAAGATTGTAACAGCGCTGACAGTGTCATCTATCATGTGTTTCTTGAACATACAGACTAGGAAGATAAAAAAAATACATAAAACAAATTCAGAAAATTTCTCAAAATTTACCCTCAATGGGTTTTATTCAATATCCACTAAATAAAATAAGCCATGAACATATTCTTTTATGAAATCAAACAGGTAACATGCATAGTCTGATGTACAAACATTTCCTGCTATTATTCATATAGATTTACCAATTGCTCCATTTTTACCATAAGGAAATTTCATCTCCATTTTCTCAGTGAAAACACACCCTTAGTGTCAAAAATACTGGAACCCCTAGTACCCCTACTGGAACTCTGTCAATCTCTCATAGTCTTTAGGATCCATCAGAATTTGTTGGGGTTGTTTTGAAAATAAATCTGTCTTAACTGTTATGACTCTTTTATGAGCTAAAGCCACAACGCAAGTGTACACAAAGTCTAAAAATATTTCTACATATTTATGTGGCATGTTGACATCTATACAATAAAAATACAATACCGTATTTTTCGCCGTATAAGACGCCGTATAAAACTGGGGGGGTGGGGGGGAGTTGGTGCGTCTTATACGGCAAATACACCGATTGCGGTGATGCCCTGTATTAACCCTTCAAACGTGGCGATCAAAGCTGACCGCCACGTCTGAAGCGAAAGTGAAACTAACCCGGCTGTGAAATCGTGTGAAATCGCAGCGTCCCGAACAGCTTACAGGACACTGGGAGGGACCCTGACCTGCCTCCTCGGTGTCCGATCGGTGAGCGAATGACTGCTCCATGCCAGGATCCCCTGCATGGCTGGCGCTCTCCTTTATCTCCATCATCCATAAGGAGCGGCGTGCGTAGCAACGTGATTGCGGCGATGGAGAGCGAGGATCCCGGGCAGCAGAGACGTGTCGGAGCGACGGGGACACGGCGACAGCGATGGAGGGCGACATCCAGGGCAGCGGTGACGTGCGGTGACGTGCGGTGACGGGTCCGGAGCGGCGGGGACACGTGAGTATTACCTCCTATACCAGTGGTCTTCAACCTGCGGACCCCCACATGTTGCAAAACTACAACTCCCGGCATGTCCGGACAGCCAACGGCTGTCCGGGCATGCTGGGAGTTGTAGTTTTGCAACATCTGGAGGTCAGCAGGTTGAAGATCACTGTCCTATACTTTACATTGTATTTGGTTCAGAATCTTTTTTTTCTAGATTTTCCTCCTTTAAAATTGGGTGCGTCTTATATGCCGGAGCGTCTTATATGGCAAAAAACACGGTATATATTTGCCCCGTCTTCTCTCCCTCCAATAATATTAAGGAAACCAGTGCATAAGGATCAGTCCGATAACCAGTTGTGAAACTGGGGATATGAAATGGTTAAGCTTCTCCAGTGTTTAAAAAAAAATTATTTGCAAAGGAGAGGAAAATGGGGACAAATGAAAATGCCCTTGGTAACTCATGAATTGCTATTGCTACATTGCCCCAGGGTTGGTATGCCACACTTAAAAACTTAATAGTATTAAAGGACTTCTCCCCTGCTGTCACACAGAGTTAATTTTTACTGGTAAAGAGAATCCTTATTTATTTGACCCCAGCACGACCACTACAAATAGGATTTAGAATTGATATATTTCCCATTCATGAGTTGGCAAATACTGAATATAATGTTCAGTAATATATACAAATATATATATATATATATATATATATATATATATATATATATATATATATATATATTAGACTATATTATATAATATATATTTACCAAGACTTTTGACACATTTTATGTAACATTCTATTTTCCAACATCATCGGCTTCTTAATTTGACTCCCACTTATATGCATTCAATGGCTCTCTTTACGCGTAGCTCATCTTTACTTATGTGCGCCTGATGAGTTTTAATTTTGCATTTTACTAACGTGCCTAGACACAGTTCATAACGGAGAGTCCTCATATTATAATAAAAATAACCTGGAGCAAAACACCGGGTGACAGCTTCCCATGTCTTAATCCCACTTAATGCATTTTCCTAATCTCTGACAGGAGACTGGCAAATGTCGTCAACATGTTTTTTTTTATTATTGTTACTATTATCATTTAACATTTTTACTTAAGTTTTTACAGTAGCCCAAAGCAAAGCCCACTCAGATTTCATTTACCTCCCACTGATATGATTTTTTTGATTTTTTTTATTTTACATTTTATTTCTTCAAGTCTTTGCAGTGAAAACATGACTGGCTGCATGGAAAGTCGGTACTAGTGATACTATTCTCAAGTTTAGAATACCGTATTTTTCGCCGTATAAGACGCACTTTTTCTTCCCCAAAACTGGGGAGGGGGGAAAGTTGGTGCGTCTTATACGGCGAATACACACCTATCGTGGCGGTCCCTGCGGCCATCAACGGCCGGGACCCGCGGCTAAAACAGAACATCACCGATCGCGGTGATGCCTGTATTAACCCTTCAGACGCGGCGATCAAAGCTGACCGCCACGTCTGAAGGGAAAGTGACACTAACCCGGCTCAGTCGGGCTGTTCGGGACCGCCGCCGTGAAATCGTGGCGTCCCAAACAGCTTACAGGACACCGGGAGGGACCTT
This sequence comes from Hyla sarda, assembly GCF_029499605.1. Lineage (NCBI taxonomy): Eukaryota > Metazoa > Chordata > Amphibia > Anura > Hylidae > Hyla > Hyla sarda. Next base: position 520,375,065 of record NC_079189.1, read on the forward strand.
ACCTGTCTCCTCGGTGTCTGCTCCATGCAGGGATCCCCTGCTTGGCCGGCGCTCTCCTTTGACGTCATCACGCACGCCGACCTATCATCCAATAAGAGCGGCGTGCGTAGCGATGTGATGACGGCGATGTGATGATGGCGATGTGATGACGGCGACGTGATGACGGCGACGGTGAGCGTGGATCCCAGGGAAGAAGACATCCGGAGCGTCGGGGACACCACGGGGACGCGGCGACATCGATGGAGGGCGACATCCAGGGCAGCGGTGACGGGTCCGGAGCAGCGGGGACACGTGAGTTTTACCTCCTATACCAGTGGTCTTCAACCTGCGGACCTCCAGATGTTGCAAAACTACAACTCCCAGCATTTGGTTCAGAATCTTTTTTTTCTAGATCTAATATATGTCCACATTTACTAATTTAAGAACATAAAAAATATACATAAAATATATGTTTTGGGTCAAATTCTGTGAATCTTATTGTCAGATCTGTTTTGGATTTAGATTGTCATTCAGATTTGGATTGCCCTGTGATTTCTCTCTCAGAATACATAGAGGAGCAGGAACTCTCTGTCCCAAAGGAAGTGAGGAGAAGCTGTGATGCAAACATTCTACTAAATCCATTTTTTTTTTTTGTGAAAGTCAGACAAAATCTGGATTGTGCCGAACTGATTAATTTATCTCTAATTACTTATTTCAAATTGAGTTTTAAAATAAGTTACTTAGCGTTAGAGCTGTAGTTTTTTGTAACACTGACAATTCTCCATGTAGGGAAATCAATCTAATTTTCCCTATAGGGTATGATCACATCTTCAAAACTGTACAGAATGTCTGCCCGGAAAACATGGGTGGACATTTCACACATTTGCCTGATTCGACGGCACTAGGAAAGCGGTGCATTTTGCAGCAGAACTTGCAGAAACATTTAATCAGTTCAATGTTTCTGGGACACGGGAATCAGGAAATTCCAAATGTAGGTCCACAGAAATTCCACCATGTGTACAGTGTAGCAGAATCCCATTAAAATCAATGGGACTCTGCTGCAGCAGAATCACTGCAGAAGAATATTCCGCCCTGAAATTCCGCCATGTGAACATAGCCTTATAATGATACTATGGCCTATTTAACCTGACCGGTGTAAAAGGAAATTGTAGTAAATGGAGGAAGTTTACACAAACATGGGAGGAAAATAGACATTTTGGGTCTATTCACACGTACAGAATTCTGAGCAGATTTGATGCGCAGGATTTGTAACTGCAGATTAGAAGCTGTGCTCAGTCATTTAGTTTACATTGAAATCTGCAGCAGAAAATCCTGCACATCAAATCTGCACAGAATACTGTATGTGTAAAGATACCCTTTATGAAAATATTGTCCATTATAGGATTCAAGCCCAGACCCCACTGCTACAATGTAACATTACTACAGAGCCACCATAAATCTTTGTGTCATCCTTACTACCTATTTTGCTGTTTCACTTAAAAAGATTATCAGGTGAGAAACATTGTATTTCCTATCCACAGGATAGGGAATAAGTGTCTGTGTGCAGGGGGGTCCCACTGCTGGGACCCCCCCCAATCTCCATAACAGGGCCCCAGCCGCAAGCGGAAATTCAGAAGTGTGAATGGGAGTGTGGAAGGCCATAGAAGTCTATGTGCTTTAATTTGAGGCAGAATTCCCCAAGCGGAAATTCTGCCGTTTGAATAGACCCTTATTAATGTGTGCATTACCAGCCATTTTTTCATTGAAGTCAATAACCAAGAAAAGAAGTATCTGTAATCTGGCCTTCTTTTGTAACATAAAACTGCCAAATAATGGTCATCTTTTAGTACAAAAAACAGAGGGCAAAAACAATGTGTGGACATAGCTTAAAAGTAAAAACAAAACAAAAAAAAAATTACATTGCCGGTAGATTTTTCCCTTACATTTTTGTAAAATTGTAAGTAAATTTGTATTGTAAATTTTCTGGTGAAACTGTATGCTTTGTCAACACACTGAATGTGAAGTAAAGCAAAATGATTTATAAAGTTAACACAACCATGAGGAAAGAATTATTTTGTAGTTATATTTATTATTCCCAGTATCCTCTTACCTTTCTAGATTTTACTTATCTTAAACTATGTCATTTTTCTGCCACCACATATTGTCATCATTACATTTCTGAAGTCCGCAGTGTATCGGCTCCGTATACATTTTATCATTTCCAACCTACGGTGCAGCAGTCATGCAGGAGCTGACCAGCTGATTGCTTGGTAGCACATTTTGCCCCAGGGCAATTTTGTGCCATTTTTTTTTTTCAGACACTTATGAACAAATCTAAAAAAGATTGCATAAACGCCTTAAGTGTTAAACAGCTCTCCCTCTGCAAGAGAGATAAATATGTACATCTCGGTGGAGGCATATCTCAAGGTATCAGCTACTCAGTTGGATGTGGCCCTTCTTGGCCTTGACAAGCATATGTAAAGCTTTTTCCTGATAATTCAGAGAAGGTCGGGGGGCATTTAAACCTCCTTTTCAGTTCTATGCTCAAAGCAAATATCACATTATCCAATAGCTCATTGGCCAAATAAACAGTTAAACTAAAAAAATACATATAACAATGTTATTCAGTATAGTTTGATATGGAAGGTTGTCAGATTTTGGTACATTTTCATCAAAATGTTTTTATACTTGTTCTATTAACTACAAGAAAGACCAAAAGATTATTTAAATAATTGTCTTTTTAAACTAGAGAAATGCCTGTTATTATTGACCCAAGCCATACGGCACTGCTATAGAGTACTATTTTCATCCCACGGGCCCTTTATTTTTGGAAAGGTGACTTTACTTTTGCCTTAAATTTACATAAACTCCAATTAAACAATGTAATGCTAAGTTGTGTAATTCCATACAATATTCATAAGGTTATATACAACATATTGTCTAGGTCCCCCATGTGCAACTAAGGCAGCTTTGACTTGTCCAGGCATGGACTTTACAAGACCTCTAAAGGTGTTATATTGTATCTGTTATTAAGACTTTAGAAGCAGATCCAGTAAGTTGGGAAGTGTGGTCTCTATGGTTTAGACTTTAGTTTTTTTTAGCACATCCCACAGATGCTGGACTGGATTAAGATCTGGAGAATGTGGCATCACCTTAAACTCTTTGTCATCTTCTTCAAATCATACCTGGACAATTTTGGCATTGTAGACCTGCTGAAAGAGGCCACTACCCTCAGTGATCCCAGCAAGTGGACAATTCGGGAGGAATTTACTAAGACTGGTGTTTCAGTGTGATCCCTAGTAGTGTAGGCACCCGCCTCGAAACCAAAGTACATCTAAGGAGGCCCATAAGTTTTAACTACAATTACCGCCTGACAGCAGACATATGTTGTAGTGTATTTTTTGCACAGGAGCAGCAATGCCTTTTCATGTAACTCTATGCCACCTCTGTGCCAAGCCCACCCCCATGCTTGCAAAATTTTGCACAAACCCCGTGGACTTTTTGCCAATCTTTGTGATCAAGGGATCTTTCTTACAACTATTACATTTTAACTCCCTAAAGTAGTACTCATTACATACCAGTAAATTAAGAAATGCTTTAATTTATTTTTTTTATATGAAAAAATAAATCAAAAAACAATAAACAGAAATTAGAAAGAAAATTGTTAAATAGGCAAAAATACTAAGTAAAAATGATTACTAATTTTTGCATCAAAGAGAGTACTGTTTAGTAATAAAAAGATGCTGAAGAAGTGCCTAATGTCTTTGGTTTAGAAAAACTATAGAAATATAAATATATGGCCTTGCTTTTGTAGGAGATTTTCACATAATGCAGGAAAGAATGACCAAAAAAGGTTACCCTTCTATTTTACAATGTCTTAATATCCCCTGTGCTCAGCACAAAGACTGCTTAAAGATGTATACGAGGGGTGAGGGGGGGGGGGTTGGGTAGGGGTACTGGCTTGTACAATTGGCAAATCTTAATCCTGAGATAAGTGAAAAATGCCTTAAAAGCCAGTTGCACCACTGGATGTTTGTGGATTGAAATTTCTTTTAAAGCGTACCTGTCAGATTCCCCCCCAGAAAAAAAAAACTCTTATATGTTGCTCAGTATCTCATTCTGATCATGTACATATCATTTTTATGTGTCAATGATAACCACTCCCCCTCCTCTCTCTCCCTCACTCTCCTCAGTCACTGGTCTCTGGAGTGAGCATATGTAACCCTTTCCTTTCTGGTTTTATGCTACACACACTGTGTGCTTACAGTTTTTGCAAAACTACAGCTCCCAGCATGCCCACACATTCTTTGTGTTGTAGTTTTGCAACAGCCGGAAGCATATGATTGTCAAAACTCAGATTTACAGCAGTGTTGCTGCAGGTTGTGTTCCTCCTACTGTTGGAAATCTACAACTCCCAGCATGCCCCAACATCATTTGGCTGTGAAGGCATGCTTGAAGTTGTAGTTTTGCAACAGCTGGAGGCATACGATTGTAGTCCCCCAGTATTAGATACACACACACACACACATTGGCCCTCATTTACTAAGAGTGTTGTGTAGGTTTCTTTGTGGGTTTTAATTCCCTGCAAATTATTTTCCACGGTATTTACTGAGATTTCCCTACATTTTCCACTTTCCCTAAACTTTGCTTTTTTTACACATGCTCTGATCTGTCTGGTTTTCCTCAGTTCAAATCCACCACATTTTATGTGGAAACCTTAGTAAATATGTTGGATTTTTGTGAAAATGTCGGGAACACGTCCCCTTTCAGAGACCGCGCCACCTTTTCCCAATAGCCACGCCCATTTTCCGGGTTTTCTTAGCAAAATGGAGAGCTAGATTGCGTTTTTTTTCAATTCTGGCAAAAATTCTGGCGCAAAATCTGGCGCCGACAGAATTTCTGGCGCAATGCGACAGAATCTGGCGCACAACCTGTCAAAACATGTCATGTTTGCAATAGTAAATGAGGGCCATTGACTTAATTTATTCATACACATGCATATTATCTAGACAACACAGATTTACACACATGCATATATATACCCGCACACACATATATACATGCAGAGACACTTACTTTTTACACAAAACATCCTCCATTCAGTCTCCATCTTCAGTCCCCATCATCTGCTCACAGGCAGCAGTATACTCCCCCCCCCCCCCCCTGCGCCTCACACAGGAGACTGTGAAGTAAACACAGACAGTGAGGGAGCTGATCATAGCATTTTTAGATCTGCAGACCTGTCAATCATGAAGTGGCTCCATGACTGTCACGATTCGGCTTCCAGGTAGTGGATCCTCTGTGTCAGCGAGGGATTGGCGTGGACCGTGCTAGTGGACCGGTTCTAAGAGGCTACTGGTTTTCACCAGAGCCCGCCGCAAAGCGGGATGGTCTTGCTGCGGCAGTAGCAACCAGGTCGTATCCACTAGCAACGGCTCAACCTCGCTCACTGCTGAGAAGGCGTGGGACAGAAGGACTAGGCAGAGGCAAGGTCAGACGTAGCAGAAGGTCGGGGGCAGGCGGCAAGGTTCGTAGTCAGGATGGATAGCAGAAGTTCAGGTAACACAGGCTTTGGACACACTAAACGCTTTCACTGGCACAAGGCAACAAGATCCGGCAAGGGAGTGCAAGGGAGGAGATCATATATAGCCAGGGAGCAGGTGGAAGCCAATTAAGCTAATTGGGCCAGGCACCAATCATTGGTGCACTGGCCCTTTAAGTCTCAGAGAGCTGGCGCGCGCGCGCCCTAGAGAGCGGAGCCGCGCGCGCCAGCACATGACAGCAGGGGACCGGGACGGGTAAGTGACCTGGGATGCGATTCGCGAGTGGGCGCGTCCCGCTGTGCGAATCGCATCCCCAACGGTCATGACAGTGCAGCGCTCCCGGTCAGCGGGACTGACCGGGGCGCTGCAGGGAAAAAGACGCCGTGAGCGCTCCGGGGAGGAGCGGGGACCCGGAGCGCTAGGCGTAACAGTACCCCCCCCCCCCCCCCCTTAGGTCTCCCCTTTTTTTTTTTTGTCCGGTAACTGCCTCCCCTGGGATGAGGACACCGGGAAAGAATGGGGGGCTTCCTCAACGGGAGGCAGTACAGCAGGAGTTGGAATGGGGAGGGAGGGCAGAGGGTGAAGTTTGGCACGGGGCAGGGAGACACAAGGACGGGAGCCATGAGGGGACACAGAGGCTTGCCTGATGGGACTGGGAGGGGGGGAGAGGCACTTCCTGTGGCAGGCAGAGTCCCAGTTCTTGATCTCCCCGGTGGTCCAATCAAGGGTGGGGGAATGAAGCCGGAGCCATGGCAGACCGAGGAGGACCTCAGAGGTACAGTTGGGGAGAATGAAGAACTCAATCCTTTCGTGGTGGGGTCCGATAGACATCAGGAGGGGTTCTGTGCGGTAATGCACGGTGCAATCCAATCTGGCTCCGTTGACCGCGGAAATGTAGAGCGGCTTGAAGAGACGGGTCACCGGGATGCGGAATTTATTAACAAAGGACTCCAAAATAAAATTCCCAGAGGCACCAGAGTCCAAGCAGGCCACGGCTGAGAAGGAGGAGTTGGCTGAAGAAGAAATCCGCACGGGCACCGTGAGACGTGGAGGAGCAGACTTGGAACCAAGAGACGCCACACCGACGTGAGCTGGGTGCGTGCGTGGAGGACGGATAGGGCAATCCACCAAGAAATGCTCGGTACTGGCACAGTAAAGACAGAGATTTTCTTCCCTACGGCGATTCCTCTCTTCCTGGGTCAGGCGAGACCTATCCACTTGCATGGCCTCCTCGGCGGGAGGCCCAGGCGTAGATTGCAACGGATACTGTGGGAGAGGTGCCCAGAGATCTAAGTCTTTTTCCTGGCGGAGCTCTTGGTGTCGCTCAGAAAAACGCATGTCAATGCGGGTAGCTAAATGGATGAGTTCTTGCAGGTTGGCAGGAATCTCTCGTGCGGCCAGCACATCCTTGATGCGACTGGATAGGCCTTTTTTAAAGGTCGCGCAGAGAGCCTCGTTATTCCATGATAACTCGGAAGCAAGAGTACGAAATTGGATGGCGTACTCGCCCACTGAAGAATTACCCTGGACCAGGTTCAACAGGGCAGTCTCGGCAGAAGAAGCTCGGGCTGGCTCCTCGAAGACACTCCGGAGTTCAGCGAAGAAGGCCTGGACTGTGGCTGTGGCAGGATCATTGCGGTCCCAGAGCGGTGTGGCCCAAGACAAGGCCTTTCCTGAAAGAAGGCTTACTACGAACGCCACCTTAGACCGTTCTGAAGGAAACAAGTCCGACAACATCTCCATATGCAGGGAACACTGAGACAAAAATCCACGGCAGAGTTTAGAGTCCCCATCAAATTTGTCCGGCAGGGACAAGCGGAGGCTAGGAGCGGCCACTCGCTGCGGAGGAGGTGCAGGAGCTGGCGGAGGAGATGGTTGCTGCTGTAGCAGAGGCAGAAGTTGCTGTAACGTGGCGGTCAACTGCGAAAGCTGCTGTCCTTGTTGGGCAATTTGCTGCGATTGCTGAGCGACCACCGTGGTAAGGTCAGCGAGACTTGGCAGCGGCACCTCAGCGGGATCCATGGCCGGATCTACTGTCACGATTCGGCTTCCAGGTAGTGGATCCTCTGTGTCAGCGAGGGATTGGCGTGGACCGTGCTAGTGGACCGGTTCTAAGAGGCTACTGGTTTTCACCAGAGCCCGCCGCAAAGCGAGAGCCCGCCACAAAGCGGGATGGTCTTGCTGCGGCAGTAGCAACCAGGTCGTATCCACTAGCAACGGCTCAACCTCGCTCACTGCTGAGAAGGCGTGGGACAGAAGGACTAGGCAGAGGCAAGGTCAGACGTAGCAGAAGGTCGGGGGCAGGCGGCAAGGTTCGTAGTCAGGATGGATAGCAGAAGTTCAGGTAACACAGGCTTTGGACACACTAAACGCTTTCACTGGCACAAGGCAACAAGATCCGGCAAGGGAGTGCAAGGGAGGAGATCATATATAGCCAGGGAGCAGGTGGAAGCCAATTAAGCTAATTGGGCCAGGCACCAATCATTGGTGCACTGGCCCTTTAAGTCTCAGAGAGCTGGCGCGCGCGCGCCCTAGAGAGCGGAGCCGCGCGCGCCAGCACATGACAGCAGGGGACCGGGACGGGTAAGTGATCTGGGATGCGATTCGCGAGCGGGCGCGTCCCGCTGTGCGAATCGCATCCCCAACGGCCATGACAGTGCAGCGCTCCCGGTCAGCGGGACTGACCGGGGCGCTGCAGGGAAAAAGACGCCGTGAGCGCTCCGGGGAGGAGCGGGGACCCGGAGCGCTAGGCGTAACAATGACGTGGGATATAATGAGTGGACACAGAAAGGCTGGTATGTATGCCAGGAGGAGGCAGAGAGGCAGTTTTCTGACTGGCTTTTTAAGTATGAAATATTGAGAAAAAAAATTTATGAAAGCAATTGCAAAACCTATTGGTTTTGCATGCTTTACAACATATCAAAAGTTGTTATATCTGACAGTGCCCATTTAAATAGTTTCAAAAGCCAAAAAATAGAATGTATTGATAAATGTACAGATAGATGAAAAGAAATACTATTTAAATACAAATAAAAGGCTCTAAGCCACTGTAAATGTATTGAGCATTACGCACTTGAATGGTACCTAGCAGGGGCGTAACTATGGGGGTGCAGAGGTAGACTTGTTGTTTTATAGTTGGAAATTTTTGAGGAAAAAAACAAATGTAGGATATTTTCTTTCCATTGTGGAACAACATATATTTAGAAGAGATTAATAATTTGAGGGGGACTGGAAAGATGGTGGAAGGTGGAATTAAGAGTTTACAGGATGTTTTATGGTGGGGAAAGTAAAAAACTTGGGGGGGTGCTGAAGGGTGAATTCAACCTTTTGAATAATTGTTGGCTGGAAATTTATCGTTAAAATGTGCATGCTTAAAAATGAATGATGATATTGGGGTTCCATCTCATAGTTATCTGCACATGATTAGTGTTGAGCGTGAATATTCGAAATGCCAATTTTTACCGCTACTATCAGCCTATTCGAATTTGCGAATATTTAAAATATAGGGCTATATATTCATAATGACGAATATTCATTTTTTATTTATTTTTTCTTCACAGTATGCATCCCAACAATGATGTGTACTGTGTAGATAAAAAGTGATCATCCCTCCATGCTTCCAGCTTATGGTCCAAAGATCAGAATATTATTTTATTATTTACTGAGTGAGTGGGTGTGGAGTGCGAATATTTAATATATGCGAATATGCAAATATTTGTGAATATCGGCACTTCCAGAAGACATTGATCCCTCTCTTCTTTTAACTTTAGATAGGGTAGGTTAGTTTAACAGATAGGTTTTAGTGTAGGGTATAGTGTTAGTTAGTTGAAAGATATAATTGCGCTTACGAATTTCATTATGATTTTTGCATGGAAAAAATAAGTGAACGAACATAGCGAATATGCAAATTTCGTGAACATAGGACAAATATTCGTCCATATATTCGCGAAATATAGCAAATTCGAATATGGCCCCTGCCGTTCATCACTAAACATGATTATCAAAAAGGGGATCAAGAGGAAGAACCTATCAGTAATTTATAAGAATCCTTAAACTGAATTAGGAAGGATTAGAAATAGAATAATGTAAAAAAAATGGGACAAAAGGCTAATAGATGAGGGGCAGTGGAAAAGGATCCTCGAAAACATGATTTGGATAGGCTCCAATTCAAACCATCAGGTTATTTAATTCTATATAATATTTAGGCTTTATTATACTACTTTCTTTTTGCATGATTCAAATAAGGCAAGGCTCAATGTGCCCATGGTATCAGGCAGAATTTGCAGATATTCTGCATATGATATAGTGGTCTTGTCCACAAGTGAAATATTTTTAGAGGGAAGTATTAGATGATATTAGTAGAATTTAAGGATGGATATTCCAAGGTGTCCTTTCATAGTTATTCTAGGGGACAGTTCAGATTTTCTAACCTTTAGAAGCTAAAATACTATTGAATAAACTTATGTTTGGAGGTAGGCTGCTGCTGTATGTGCAATGCTTTCTCCCACCCGTTCTGGCTATAACCCTGCCCCCTTCTGTCGTTAACTACCCCTCTTTTAAGGACCTGATGAGGAAGAGGTGGGAATATATATGAAGGGAGTGTGGCTATCGATAGAAGGGGTGGGGTTATCACTAGAGTGGGCTGTACAAATAATTCCACATACTGCAGCAGCTGCCTCCCAGTGCAGTTAAGAAAATACCTTAACCTTATATAAGCAACAAGATAAATATCTCCAGAAGAGTTGCTCTGATTTTCACCAGGTAAGAAGCATTAAAAACAGGGTAATCCCCACTATTTTTATGTATAGAAAAAGATATGCTGCTCACCTCCTATAGAAAAAGATATGCTGCTCACCTCCTCTAGTAATGTGCTCGGATCCACATTGGGTCAGGATGTTAGGCGATGTGTATGAATGAAAGGAAGATTTGATGATCTAGAAAGTCTTTATTAGTATAGTGGTAGGATGTTTTGTGTGAGGAGTATATATCAGTTTCACATACAATGGTTAAAAACAGAGAATACATATAATTTAATTATACGTTACCTACTCAGCAATAAATATGTAAGACGCATATGTATAACATGTGACATAAGGCAACTGCATAACAAAAGGATTGTAACACTCACATTTCAGAAGACAGGAACACTGGTGGTAATGGATCCGCTTGACCTGTGTAGCAGATGACACGGACCGTACCAGGCAGCGGAGTCTAAGGTGCCGGGGGTTTTCACCAGAGCCCGCCGCAAAGCCAGATGGACTTGCTGCGGCAGGCGGCACCCAGGTCGCTACCCCTGGCATTGCTCGACAACAGAGGCGGCTGAGGAAATTCGATGCACAGGAAGGATAAGGCAACTCGTGGTCAGCATAGCAGAAGGTCAGGGCAGGCGGCACAGTAGCATAGTCAGGAACGTAGCAGGTGGTCAGTAGGCAGACGGCAAAGGAGCAAGGTCAGGTCACAGAACAAAGGGTACAATACACAGCAAGGCAATACTCAGGAACGCTTTCTCTCAGGCACTAGGGCAACAAAGATCCGTCAGGGAAGTGTGGGAGGTGGAGGAATTTATTAATTGAGCCACAGGTGATTACTTAATTAATGGGCGCACTGGCCCTCTAAATCTCAGAGCCTCGGCACTTGCACGCCGGAGCATAGAGACAGAGGAGGAGGCAGGGGAAGCAGGAGGTGAGTGATGAGCTGGGATTCACACGCGGGTGCGTCCCGCGAATACCAGCCCCGCCGGCAGCAGACGGAAACAGGGCCATGCGCTCACTGCCGGAGTGTGAGGCCGGAGCGCAGAACCTAACAAGGATAATTTGAGATGACACAATGGGTATATCTTAATTAACCCTATGTTTAATAATTAGAGATGAGTGAATTTTTGAAAAATTCGATTCGGCCGATTCGCTGAATTTTCCCCAAAAATTTGTTTCGTTCCGAATTTATTTGCAGTGAATCGCTATTAAAAATGGCTATTTCTGGCCTACAGAGAGCCTCAATAAGGGTGTAGAACACTTTGCCTTGTCCTAACATACATAAGGAGTGTGCTGTGTTAATGAAATAATACTCTTATTCAGTATGACATGCAGATTACGGGCATCATTATTAGAATCACTGCCACAGAGCATCTTAATGTGGCAGCAGGGAGACCATATGGCGTCAAAATTGAGAAGAATAAATAGATTTTTTATGTAATTTACATTTATTTACATTTTTTTATATCCATTCTGGTGAGCATCGAGCTGGCGGTCCGCCGTGAAGCAAGCTACCACCTGTTCCAGCCCATGCCTCTCAGTGCCCCAGTCCCCCCATATAGTTGCTGAATGACACAGCCTGGAGGTGGCGGAAGCATGAGGAGAACATATAGTGGCTGAATGACACAGCATGGAGGTGGTGGCAGCATGAGGAGAACATATGGTGGCAGTATGAGACAGCTTGGAGCTGGCATCAGCAGGAGAACATATGGTGGCAGAATGAGATAGCCTGGAGGTGGCAGCAGCATCAGGAGTGGTGCAGTGGGTGGCAATACCAGTAACCAGTGACGAAGATGAGTGAAAAAAGGAGAACTTGGCATCAGATGTGTGACATCAGGCGGGTGGCAGGATCAGAATAATTGCTGAGGCAGGTAGGCAGAAGAAAACGGTCCATTTTGTAAAAGTGTTAGTGTGCACAAGTAAGTATTGAAGATATGCATTACGTAAAACTTAACTTTAATAATATGCTTAGGATAAAATATATGGCAAAAAAATTCTTTTTTTAAATCAAATCAAAGGAAATGTGTGCAAAAAACACCATGTACCACCTACACCACCAAGTATTGATGTGATGCAAAGACCTCTAAAAGGTGGAAGGGAACAACGTATGGTTCATTGTAACCGGTGGGGGTAAGCACTTCCTGCTAAGGCCGTACTCTCGCATTATTAATTCCTTTCTTGGCAAGTGTTACTCGCCCTAAAAAGGATGGTCCCACACAGGAACTTCTCCCTATTTCCACCTACAAACACTGCCATTTCCCATGGTTTTTAGGTGGAAATAGGGATTGCTTCCTGTGTGGGGCCGCCCTTTTTAAGAGGAGTCACACTTTCCTCAAAAAGGTGGAAGGGAACAATGTATTGTCCATTGTAGCAGATGGGGTAAAAACTTCCCCTGTAAGGCCCTACTCTCGTCCTATTAATTCCCTTCTTGGCAAGTGCTACTCATCCTAAAAAGGGCGACCCCACACAGGAAATTCTCTCTATTTCCACCTGTTTGTAGGGGGAATAGGAAGAGGTTCCTGTGTGGGGCCACCCTTTTTAGGGCGAGGAACACTTGCAAAGAAGGGAATTAATAATGCGAGAGTAGGGCCTTACGGGAGAAGTTTTACCCCCCCCCCCCCCCCCCGATACAATGGACCATATGTTGTTCCCTTTCACCTTTTAGAGGTCTTTGCATCGCATCAATACTTGGTGGTGGAGGTGGCACATGATGTTTTTTGCACACCTTTCCTTTTGTTTGATTTCAAAAAAAATTTGAGTACCTATATTTTTTCCTAAGAAAAGTTAAGTTTTAGCTAATGCATATCCTCAATACTTACATGTGGTCTGTTGGCGAGGAATGTCTGTAACTGGGGAGCAGCACCTTGAACATGTTTTGCACTATCCATATTTGTGGAGTGTTGGTGTGGCACCATGGTCAATCTACTCTGATGCATCAGGTATTGGTGGGTGGAAATCCTGGCTGATCCATGCTTTATTCATCTTCACAAAGGTCGGTCTCTCCACATTTTTTGTGGGCAGACAATTTCTCCTTGGGGTTACTATGGCCCCCGCCGCACTAAACACCGACTCTGATGGCACACTACTGGCGGGACAGGTCAGCCTTTCCATGGCAAACTGTGCTAGTTGCGGCCACAAATCAAGTTTGGCTGCACAGTAGTCCAGCGGATCTTCAAGGTGTGGATCTGCAAGGCATGGTCATGTCAAGGTAAGCCACCACCTGCTGGTTCAGGTCCTTCCCCAGGTCTACCTGCTGCTGATGAGTTGCTTCACTATGCAGGTGAAGAAAGCTATTCATCAGTGACTGTAGACTCAGGCTGCTGCTGATGGAGCTGGTACTGCTCATGCCACCCCACCCCTCCCCAGCAGCCATGGCAGTGGAAGGTGAGCGCAGAGGGCCCCCCAAGTCAGACCTGCAAGAGGATGGACAATGGCGCACATAGGCATCGGCCAACTGACTACGTAGGATGTCTCTGTAGTTGGTCAGTTTGTCCTCCCTCTCAGTGGGTGTAAAAAAGGCCCCCATTTTGTGCAGGTAGCGAGGGTCCAATAAGGTAGAGAGCCAGAAGTCATCCCACTGCCGAATGGTGACAATTCGGCAGTCACTCAAGTCAAGCAAGTGAGCATGCATCGTGCCATTTGTGCAAGGGTCCAATAAGGTAGAGAGCCAGAAGTCATCCCACTGCCGAATGGTGACAATTCGGCAGTCACTCAAGTCAAGCAAGTGAGCATGCATCGTGCCATTTGTGCAAGTGACTCGGAGGGACTCCCTACCTCCATCTCCACTGCATACTGCCACGGTGTTTCTGGGTCCTCTGTCTCGCCTTCTTCATAACCCTCTATCTCCTCTAGCTGCTCCTGCTCCTCCTCTCCTGTCAGAGGACTAGAAAAACTGCTCATCTCACAAAACTTAAACTGTGCCCCTCCTCCTCCAGTTCAGCCCCCACAGGGCTCATGTGGCTGTGAGATGTAGGCGCAACATCTCCAGTGCCCTGACTAACCATTGTTTCCAACACGTGTTGTAGTAGTGGAATGACGTTGTTCATCAGAGGGTAGTCCCCCTATCCGCTTGGATCATCAAGAAATCAGTGATGGATTTTCTCTGTTTGTATAGTCGGTCTAACATATGGAGGGTGGAATTCCAACGTGTGGAAACGTTGCAAATCGAACTATGTTGGGGAATGCCGTTCTGACGCTGCAGCTCGAGGAGGGTATGCTTTGCGGTGTACGAATGGCTGAAGTTCATGCAAAGTTTCCTTCCCATTGTTAGGATGTCTTGCAGATGGTGGGATCACTTCAGGAACCAATTGGCAACCAGATTGAACATGTGTCTCATGAAGGGCGCATGTCTCAGGCTTCTTTATCGCAGCGCAGACAAGATGTTTTTCCCGTTGTCGGTCACCATGGTTTCCATTTCCAGTTTTCGTGGAGTAAGCCATGATTCGCTTTCTTGATGAATGACTTTTAGCAGTTCCTCCCCTGTGTGACTCCGCTCGCCAAGGAAAACCATGTGAAGAACGGCGTGACACCACTGTGCCCTGCACAAACGGTATGCTGGAAAGGCACTTGTCCATGCAGTGGAGGCTGAGGACACGGTGGAGGATGAGAAGGCGGAGTTGCAAATTGTCACAGGTATTGTTCTGGCTGTGAAGGAAGCACATTTACCCAGTGGGGCGTAGTGGAGATGTATTGTCCCTGACCGTAGTACACACCGACAGGCTCAAGGACTGGCCCACCTCCTGTTCCACAAAATTGTGCAGGGCTGGTACTGCCTTCTTCGCAAAGAAATTACGGCTTGGCAATCTCCACCTCGGCTCGGCACAAGCCATCAGTTCTCTGAGAGGTGCAGAGTCCACCAATTGAAAAGGGAGGGACTGCAGCACCAGCAACTTGGTCAGGAGCACATTCAGCTTCTGCGCAGTTGGATGATTGGGCGCCTACTGTCGTCTCTTGGACATGGATTCACTGATGGATTGCTGGCAGAATGACTGACTAGAACTAGGAGGAGCAGGAACACCTGGAGCGACAGAATATGAGTATGACACACAGCTCCCTTCAGCTGAGGTGGTGGAGCCTTGGCTGGCTGAAACAGGGAGCGGCGTGCCACTGAGTGATGCAGCAGGCTGGACCACCACATCGGAGCCACCACCACTCCCAGGCCGATTTATGGTGATGCTGCATATGTTGATGCAGGGCCGTGGTGCCAACATTGGGACCCTGGCCACGCTTCACCTTCTGCCAACACATCTTGCATGTGGCCAGGTTAACCTCTTCCGGATGCTTGATGATAAACAGTCCGCACCAACAGTCCGCACTGATTGACTGCTACTGCCGCCGACTCCAGGAACCCCTGCGGGCACATTTGGTTCCAGAATTTCCACTTCTGCAACCATGCTGACTGCCAACCATGCTACCACCTTGCTGGCTCAGTTGCTGCCTCACGGGCAACCTGCAACCCTCTTCTCCTGATGATGATGAAGCCCCTTCTGCACCCAGCTCCCAAGTACGATCAGCTTCATCATCACCATCGAGTTGTGTCTGCACGTCACTGAAGTCCTCCTCAGGTTCCTTAACAGTGTCTGCTTCAGGAGCCTGAATGCTCGCAACACCCCCTCCCACGCCACTCTCCTCATCACTACTTGCCCGCCTAGAGTAGGAAGCGGCAGATGTCTTCCCCAATTCTTGGATGGGAAGTAGCTGACGACTGTCCTCTAGATCGTCCTCACTAAATAGTGATGCTGAACCGACAGATGTCACTTGTGATGAAGTGGATGAATGTGTTAACCAATCGATGACGACAGATGGGTTGCTGGTCAGGCCACGACCGCTAGCTGATACAGGGAGCTCAGGCCTCTCGCTGCCACTCCTGCTGCCACTCACCCCTAGTCTGCTGTGACCTCTGCCTGATCAATTTAGGCCCCTGCCACTCCTCTTTGCACGTCCTGGCACTTCTCTGTTATAAAGGGAGTACAGTACGCTCCACTACGCTTAAAAAAGTATTTGTGTACAACAGCAGCCGGTGAGTTCTTTTGCCTGGCCCTTCACAGTATCTAGGCCTTTTAGACTTTAACAGGTACAAAGTAGTACACCACTTAGATATACGTATGCGGTATGCACTTATGAGGGGAGGACAATGCGCTACAGTACGCTTAAAAAGTGTTTGTGCACAACCCCAGCAGTACACGCCAGTGCTGCAGCACACAGTCGCTGTGTACTACACCCAAAATTGCACTCTTTCTCTCGGTCTCACTCCCTTCCCTATCAGTGCTTCTAGGCAGGATTTGTGCTTGAGCTGAATCACTGCTGTTCTGTGCAACACACTGCTCTTTGTCCCTCTCTGTAATAGAACATTGTAGACAGTAACTGGGAGGTGAATCGCTGCAGTAAGAATGCTTTTCTGTGCAAAACACACTGCTCTCTTTCCCTCTTTCTGTGCAACAGAATGCTGACTTGACTAGGAGGTGAATCGCTGCTGGAAAAAATCTTTTCTGTGGAACACACAGCGCTGTCTGTCCTTGTCTATCTCTCTGCAGTGAAAGGCTGAATTGACTGGCCGCAATATGGCTGACGATTATATAGGGCTGTGACAACACAGGGGTGACTGGCTGCTGATTGGCTGCATGCTGCATATGATTCAGGGTCATCCCGCCTACATTGACTCTCTATTAAAAGCCGTATGCCAAAGGATGCATCCAGTTATGTCCGTTTTGCATCCTGTACGGTTTTGTCAGTTTTTTTTCCCGTACCAAATATGTAACCTACCTCGGTTTCTGATCCGATAAGGTAAATGTTTTGTTTTAACATGGGAGGCAATGGTAACCGAACAGAACCGTATGTGTGTATGGTTCCTTTCCGGTTTTCACCATACGGTTTTTGACTTTGCACAGATTTTTTTTCTTGGAATTTCAATCAAACAAGTGAAACTTTATTCATAATGGAGTGAAACGTTAAAAACGTATAAAAAAAAATTCTTAAAAAATGGATGCAACCGGACATCATTTTTCAAACCGTATATGTTTTTCAACCACATACGGATTAAAATTTGTACACACATTTTGATACAGTTTAGTCAGGTTTTGAGGAATCCGTTTTTTTTTTAATAAAAAACCTGATACAGGAACTGTATTGCAAAAACGCGTTATGAACTCAGCCTTAGAGTTTCTGTGCTTTACACCTAAATGTGATATTATTAGAACAATTGTGTTTGATATGTGTTAAGTCACCATTGGAGATGGCACGAATGGTGTGGGCTGAATAGATACTCGGCCCTAAGGACTATGTTGCCAGATTAGGGCTTTCAATATGTAGATGAATAAATATTTTCTCCCGAAATGCCTTTCATTTTGAACCTAAAACATAACTAATTGAACATCAAGGCTCAGGGTGAATTTTATATTAACTTATTGTCTTTGTTAGAATTTAGATATTCGACAAACAGCATGGTATGGGAGACATATTACCTGTCTAAATAAAGAAGAGATCATCTATAACTTTTCCATACCTCTGCATTTAAATGGAGAAAGGGTTTTAGGTGGCATTCAAAAATTTCTCCTCCTCAAGGACATATGGATTTGCCAGCAATATGGATTGGCCCCCATTGAAACCCTGCTCCATTGTATATAAAAAGACTTCAAAATTGATAAAAAAAATAATTATCACCCGCACTATGCGGTCGGTTTCCCTTTAAAAATACCTCTGTACTTTGCTCCATTCAGTTTTCCCTCAACTCTGACCACTCTCCCTGTTCCAGCTGCTGAAAAACACCTCCACAGCGTAATGTTGCCACCACCATGCTTCATTTTAGGGATGGTATTGGGCAGGTGATGAGCAGTGGCTGGTTTCATCCAAACATGAATTGTGACCAAAAACATTCAGTCTCAGCAGTGTCTTCTACTGAGAAGACGCTTATTTGGGGTCACTAGATTGGTGGATTGCTCAAGTGATGGTTGACCTTCTGAAAGTTTCTCCCATTTGCACACAGTATCTGCCTACATAGCCTAAATGTACTACCATGACTGCAGCTTCTCAGCAGTTGCCTCTCATTGAGCACATCTGGGGCATCACTGGTCAGCAATTGCAAAGGGAGATGGAAGCAGAGCTTGAGGATTTAAAGGGTTACTCCACTGGCCAGCATGGAACTAAATGTTTCAAATGCTGTTTTCGCACTGCGAGGGTTGGCCATGCCCCTTGTGATGTATCCGCCACGCCCCCCTCAATGCAAGTCTATGGGAGGGGGCCCAATGCAAGTCACACCCCGTCTCATAGACTTGCATTGAGGGGGAATGTCGTGATGTCACGAGGGCGTGGCCGACCCCCGCAGCACGAAAACAGCATTTAGAACATTTAGTTCAATGCTAGCTAGTGGAGTAACCTTTTAAGTTTCCAAGTGCATTCATTGTGGCAGAACATTCCTCCAACACCAATTAATAACCTCATTGAAAAATTAAAAAAAAAAATTATTATTATTTGCATATCATTAACATGTCCATTAATCCTGTGATTTTCACATTATTGCAGTTTTGCATTGCAATTTCAATGATGAAAAGTAGATAGATAGATAGATAGATAGATAGGCAGATAAATAGATAGATAGATAAATAGATAGATAGATATAAGGGGTGAAGCTACAAGAAATAATGTTGCCTGTAATGTCACAATAATATTATTAGAGTAGCTATACATGTCTGTTCAATTTGCAGACATATCTCTTCTAGTTATGAGGACAGTTACAGAGTGTTTTCAGTGCTTCAGCATTTGTTGCTCAGTCATTTTATACAAACTGTATAAAGTATGTAGATCTCAAATACTGATTTTTTTTATTTCATCTGATTTAATCTCTGATTTTTGCAAAGCATATATATTTGTTTTATTTACACTACTTTACATTAGAATTTACAATGTAACAGGTTGGTGTTGCCCTCTAGTGGTAGTGCCAGTAGTAAACATGATAGCTTTATTGATTGCAACTCTCAGAATAACAATTCCCCTTGTTTAGTGCCTGAAACACTATAACTCTTCAGAAAAGTTGTGGCTAAGAAATTTTGAAGGGTTTCCTGCTTACTGCTCCATAATACTCCTAATTTTATGCTTGTTAATGTTTCTTTTCCTATTAGATGCTGCAAGCACTTCCTATGGACTATGACAAGAATATTTTTATCACAAATCTCCCTCCTTTAGTTTATTTAGATTTTTGATATGACTACAAGCATGAGATGAGCATAATATGGCTGCATAGATCCCTATAATGTTGGCAAATTTGGTTATTAGACCCCTGCATGGTCCATGGTTTGTGTCCATAATATTAATGCGCCATAAATATAGCAAGCTATTAGTAAGGCGGTACACCATGAAACAATGAAAATGTGTTTATTAAATAAAAATATGAATATGAATAATGTACCGACTCAAAAACAAAAGAGATGAAGCTTGAACTTTTATAGGTGCCTTTCTAATGATATTGGATGAAGAAAACAAACATATTTCCCCGTCATTTATGTTAGGGTGTTACATGGGGTTATCCACCATAAGGTGATTTTAGTACGTACCTGACACACAGTAATGGACATGCTTGGGAAGGATCCGTGCTTGTCTTGGGGCTAAATGGCTATGTTCTGAGATTACCATAATGCTATGGCTGTCTTTTTGTAAACTGGCTATTTTCTGTTGGAGTCCATTCGCTCAAAATACAAATGCCATAGTTCCTTGTTTGTAAGTGTGAGGTCATTTTTCTTCCTCCCACACATCAGCCACCTGTGCTGCCTTCAATGCAATAGAGCAGTGTTTTCTGACCAGGGTGTCTCCAGCTGTTGCAAATTCTTGCAAAATGATCTCCCACCCAGCGGCTGCTTAACCCTTTGAAGCAAAGCCAGTCTCCCTCTGAACACCTGACATGTGATGTAATGTCTCGAGCCGCATTGCAACCTGTAAAAACCTGAGATGACAGTCATTTTGTATGCCGTTAAAAATAAATGTAGGGGGAAAAATCACATAAGAATTGTGAGACCACAATGTAACACATGTACAGACACTAACTAACTAACTGTTATGAACTACACTAACTTTACAGCCTCTGTAGCAAAATAAAAATCCTGGAATACCCCTTTAAGGACCAGAGGGGATTGCAATCAATAACTCAACCATCAAATTACAAGGGTGCATAAAATTTGCCACAGAAAAAGAAGTGTTAAATATGTTCTGTTACACCTCTCAGAGAAAGTATCAATGAACTCCATGCCATGGGGTGCTGATGGGTTGGTATGGTAGTCAGAGGCCTAAAAATGGGTCACCTATTAGGCTCCGAGGTATCCTGCAGAAGAATCACATTGTATTCAAGTTATCGTTGTGTTTATATATTGTATTTATATTTGTTGTGTTTATATTTGTAACTACAATGAGAAGTATATATAATAAATGTGCCTGTGTGATACTTTCAGAATTGGTCACTGAACCTTCAGCCAGTCGGTGATTTTTAGCTCTAATATGTGAAACTGGCCTAACCGTTATTATCAGGGATGTTTTCTTATGTAACTGGGGCCAATACAACAGATCTATCTGCGGGAAAAATGTGGAGAGTAAAAGATTAACAATAATAAATCCTCCCCACCCACCTCCACCACTATTCTTTTCTGACTTTTTGAGGGACAAAAATATGGCCAAACCTGTCTGTTTTTGGCCATGGCCTCCAATTTGGAGGTGTGATTGGTTGCTATAGGCAAAACCAGGCAGTTTTAATTTCAAGCAGATTAATAAATCTGGACCAATGTGTTTTGCAAAAGAATTGACACCTTTTATGACAAAGCTGTCTTTTAAGGAAAAAATCTCCCCCCACAAAAATTTCATGGGCTATCTGGCCATACGGTGAGTTTTAGTTTTGCAACAGTTGAAGGCACAATGGTTGGGAAACACTACTATAAATAAAAGGATACATAGGCCCGGATTTATCAAGCTGCCTGCAAAAACAAACGGTGTATACTTAGACGGACAGACTTTAAATCCGCCAGATTCATCATGGTGTCCCAAAATAATTGATAAATCTGGTGAATCTGCAGACTGCAAGAGTAATTTTACACCAGCTTTTTATTATTATTGTTATAATTATTATTATTATTATAATTTTTGCTTAAAGGGGTACTCCAGTGGAAAAACTTTTTTTATTAAATCAACTGGTGCCAGAGAGTTAAACAGATTTGTAAATGACTTCTATTAAAAAATCTTTACCCTTCCAGCAGCTGTATGCTACAGAGGAAAATCTTTTCTTTTTGAATTTCTTTTTTGTCTTGTCCACAGTGCTCTCTGCTGACACCTTATGCCCGTATCGGGAACTGTCCAGAGTACCCCTTTAAACATGCTCCAGATTGTAAACTAGAAATTGGTAAAATGTTTGATGTTTCCAAAGCCACGCCCCTTTGTACACGGACACGCCCCCTTTGGCGGGAGAGGCAGAAAATTAGCCAAAAAGTGTCTCAAATGCATGACATATGTGGCGGAAGTCCTTTAAGACACTTTTTGGTGCCATAAATCTGGTGGATTTGCCATAGTAAATCTAGGCCACAGATATTGGGGGCGATTTATCAAAACCCGTGTAGAGAAAATGTTGCCCAATTGCCCATAGCAACCAATCAAATCGCAAGGGCCTCTCAGAAATAAAAGAAGCGATCTGATTGGTTGCTATGGGCAACTTTTCCTTTACACAGGTATTGATAAATCTCCCCCTGTTGGCTGCTGTTAACTTGATTTGAAGTATTAAACAGAAAATACAGCATAAATAATCCCTACTAGACTGCGTATCTGTCACAATAGTTATCAGCAGATAGATTTGAATTTTTTTGTCACATATTAACATGAACATGGTATTTTTGCGAATCTGTCACATTTCCATGTTATCTACTTAATTTTGCACGGAGAGAAGGGCTTTGGGAGAAATATTCATGATTCCCATCCCTGGTGAAGTTGGGTTTTCAAATCTTCCAAATATTACTGGATAATGGACTTCCACAGGACAGAGTGTACCCTTTAATTGTGGAAATCTATCAAACAGCCCAGCCTATTCTGCCTTTCGTGTTCCAGAGGCAGAAGCTCATTTGTATGTAAATGGAGAATAAATAAGCAACCTTCCATTCAGAATCATAAATCTGATTGTATCTACCAAACAGCAATCTCAGACATCATTCCTTTCCGAATGAGGGAAAGAGTAATCATAGGACCAACTTTGCAATACAAATTATTTGAAAGGGAAACATTTTGAAAAAACAAATAGTGGCTTTCAGCATCCATTGTGCACATGACATCCCCTTGGAAACTATGACTGTATACAGTATGACACTGTGCGCACACCGCAGCTCTCATGCATAAATGATATGGCGTATGCACATATCACTGTATTCAGTTTGTCAGTCGATACATGCATGCCAGTAGGTGGCTTTCTTGAAGGGGTTTTCCAGTTTCCAGTATGTAAATAACATGTAATCATTGCATAATGATACATTTCTAAAACCAGCACCTTACATACATACTTTGTATCTCAATTCTTTGTCAACATTTAAGACAAAGTTGTCTTTGAAGGAAAAAAAAATCCTCTCAAAAACATGTCATGATCTTTTTTTTGTATTTTCTGATGCTTTAAAAGGGAAGTTATGTTCAAACACTTTTTCTCCATCTTTTGTATATAAAAAAAAATGGCTATTGTTTGCCATAGGGCCAAAATAAAGTATTTTTCGAGTTTTTTGGCATACATAGGAGAGAAAAGGAAAGACAGAGGGGTATCTACGAGCTATTACAAATAATAGGTAGGTTTACAGTGACATATGCAGTTTCCAGCTCTCTTTGCTGGGTTATGCTGTGGACATAACACCAACTGATGCATGTAAAAAACACTTGATTTCCAGCCACAGCCTGTATCCT
This sequence comes from Hyla sarda, assembly GCF_029499605.1. NCBI lineage: Eukaryota > Metazoa > Chordata > Amphibia > Anura > Hylidae > Hyla > Hyla sarda. The sequence goes on from NC_079189.1 coordinate 520,398,238, forward strand.
GCCGTGATCCTCAATGTGGAGGTACCTGATAAAAAAAGGGAGTCCCCCCCCCCCCCCCCGAAACACGTTGTCTGTCACTTGCCCTTTCAAAATAAAAGGACATTTATTTTATTATTTTCTTGTCTGAATCGGTTACTATATCTTACAAAAAAAACGCCATCACAAGCGCCAAGAAATATCCAGTTTTCATGTGAAGCACCACAAGTGTCTTGTTTCCTTCAGCTTTCTAGTTATTTACTGAGATTTAGAAAAAATAAAATAAAATAAAAAATGTGCAGATGAAAAGTGGAGCAGTTGCTCATAGCAACCAATCAGATTACTTATTTTATTTAACCCCTTAAAGGAGTACTCCGGTACACACTTTTTTCATGTTATCCAGTCCGGGCTGCAAAATAAAAGAAAACGCACTTTCTCTTACCTGCCAACGAGCCCCCGGAGCTCCGGTACAGGTGTTCGGTCCCCGGGCTGTATTCTTCTTACTTACGGTTAGCCCGGCAGGTCACACGGAGCTTCAGCCTATCACTGGCCGAGGCGGGACATCGCTGCGGCTGGTGATAGGCTGAAGCTCTGTGTGACGTGTCAGGCTAACAGGAAGTAAGAAGAATAGAGCCCGGGGACCGAACACCTGTACCAGAGCTACGGGGGCTCGTTGGCAGGTAAGAGAAAGTGCGTTTTCTTTTATTTTGCAGCCCAGACTGGATAACATGAAAAAAGTGTGCACCGGAGTACTCCTTTAAGGACTTTTCCGTTTAAGGCGTTTTTCCGTTTTTGCATTTTCATTTTTTCCTCATCACCTTCTAAAAATCATAACACTTTCAATTTTGCACATAAAATTCCATATTATGGCTTATTTTTTGCGCCACTAATTCTACTTTGCAGTGACAATAATCATTTTACCCAAAAATTTACGGCGAAACGGAAAAAAAATTCATTGTGTGACAAAATTGAAGAAAAAATTTCATTTTGTAACTTTTGGGGGCTTCCGTTTCTACACAGTGCATCTTTATTCTGTAGGTCCAGACGGTTAAAATGATACTCTACTTATATAGGTTTGATTTTGTCGTACTTGTGAAAAAAATCAAAACTACATGCAGGAAAATTTATACGTTTAAAATTGTCATCTTCTGACCCCTGTAACTTTTTTATTTTTCCGCGGACGGGTCGGTATGAGGGCTCATTTTTTGCGCCGTGTTCTGAAGTTTTTATAGGTACCATTTTTGCATTGATCGGACTTTTTGATCGCTTTTTATTCATTTGATAGCTGTCACGCCCTCTCCCGTAGGCTGCATTGAGGGGCAGAGCGTGACGTCACACGGGGGCAGAGGCATGACATTACACACCGCCGGCCCGGTGGTCACCCGTAATCAGACCCGGAGCGAACACGCTCCGGAGACTGATTACAAACGGAGTGCCGGGTGCAAGATCACGGTGGGACTCCCGCGATCAGGCATCTTATCCCCTATCCTTTGGATATGGGATAAGATGTGTAAGCATCGGAGAACCCCTTTAAAAAGTGACCAAAATACGCTATTTTGGTCTTTCGAATTTTTTTGCATGTACGCCGTTAACCGTACGGATTAATTAACAATATATTTTTATAGTTATATCATATGTGTCGATACCACATATGTTTTTAAAATTTAAAATTTTTACCTTGATATTGTTGTGTATCTTCTGCTCAGTCAGTGAGCTCCACAAACTGGGAATGAACATGCCCCCTCCCATAGACTTGCATTGAGGGGGCGGGACGTGATGTCACAAGGGACAGAGTCATGACATCACGAAACTCTGGCCCCGTAGTCGTGACCCTTCAGACACGGAGCGAACACCAATCTGTGCAGCTGCCACAGGTGGGTGTCTGCATGAGAGATTGCGGGGGTCCCCAGCGGCGGGACCCCCGCGATCAGACATCTTAATCCCTCTCCTTTGGATAGGGGATAAGATGTCTTAGGGCCAGAGTACCCCTTTAAGCATATTTTTTAATGACATATCGATCTCCTAGCAATCCTGAATTGTCAGTGTAGAGTAGACTTATTCTTTAGATTGAAAACACAATCTGTTTATGCAAGAATACCTTTCTGATGCACAGGCAGACTCAAGAAGAAGACAGGACATACTTAGCAGTCAACTACGACCTGCACCATTAGGCTTCACACAACATTACAAGACAAATACAATAACAGCAACTGAAAGCTGACATACTGAGGGACATATTCACTGAACCTCCTCTCTTGTCATTTAGACAGCCACCTAGCTTGAAGCAAATGACTGTCTGTGTGTGAAGTTTCCTGGAAATGGCACCCCTCCTTATAGATTGAAAAGTGATGACGTCTGCATACATGATCTTCATTAACAAATCTTCACATAGGACTGCTGGGTACATTTTTCTGTAAGTTTTAGCCTCAGAGTATAAAAGGCTTACTGTCATGTGAACATTGGTTGGAGGAATCAATTTTAGGAATCTGCCTTTTTAAGCCGGAGCTTTTTTATTGATTGCAATTTTTATAAAGATTTTATAGAGAAATCACAGTAAACAAAAGTCAAGGCATGATACATAAGCAGGCACGCGGTCTAACATTAAGGCGGGGAACCCAACAAACAGTCATTACGTTAACGAACAGAAACCATGAATTGAAGGCAACTGTACCAGAACAATAGGCAAGTAAGCAATAAGGTATACTAATGTAGAGTTGGAGAAAAAAGCAAGGTCCCCAGCCAAGCAGGGAAGATCAGTACGGGTCACCTCAGTACAGGTCACCCGACGTGTGTGTGTGTTGGGGGGAAGGGTGGTCAGAGGAATATCATGCTCCAGAACTTCTAGGACAAGATTCCTGACATTGCTCCTGAAGGGTTGTATCTGCACGTTGTCCCAAAGGAGGTGAAAGAGAGAGCCCTGAGACATACTGTATCTTCACAACTTGGGATAAACCACAGTGTAAAGTTGTGTAAAAGTTCAGTGGTGTGGTACCATTGCATGACGAGCTTGTATTGATTTTCTATACAAATCATACATAACAATGTTTTAGCCCCCAGAGCCCAGATGTGTGGTCACTCAGCATCCTACATGGGTGCACCTTAATAATTTTCCCATTAGGCATGTAGGAATGTTGAAAGAATCTGTCTGGGAGAGGGCAAAGTAGTATCTGCCAGATATTCAATATAAGATTAAGTGCAGGAGTTGGATCTACTGAGGTGTTCAGTTATGGTTGGGAGAGGGGCCTGAGTATATGAAAAAGTAACAGAGCAAAATATTACATTTGAAGGTTAAAAAAAAAGTGCTTCCTGGGATTAAAAAGAAAACTTAGACCTCAAGTAAGTTCTGAAATGGGAGAATCTGTTAGGTCCTAAAGTCCACAACTTGAGAAAACTGAAAGAGATCATTTTGAAACTAGGTAGCCGAAGCCTGGGAAGTCAGACGTCTATCCAAGCAGAGAAGGAGGCAAGTGGAAGGGAAGCAAGTGGAAACTTTTCAGAGATCACTGTCCATATGTCTCTAGTAAGCACCATTGGGTCTAAAATATTCCTGGAAGGGGGATCAAATGTTCGAGACCATAAAAGTCTGTTTGGGTGCACGGAAGCTAACCAGAGCTTCTCCATTTTCATCCACTGGAAGTAAGTAGAACTATTTTCCCAGTACTGCAAGTCCTCCACAGTTTTTCCCAGCTAGAAGCACTGATTTGGCAATTTGATGCCTTTCATTGGCTCAAATAAATCTGAGGAAAGATCAGGGCTCTGGTTGGGATTGGAATAGGAAGAGTTTCAAGTCGGTAGAAAAGTTTGGGATAAATGGTAATTTTAATTGCTAAGATGTGGCCAAAGTATGAAAGGGTGTAATTTAACACTTAGATAACAAGGTGGAAGTTAGGGTAGTAAAGAGTAGTATATGAGTGAGTTAGTTGGATTCCAAGATATTTCAAAGTGATTCATATGGAAAATTAGAAACAACAGAATGTCATCAAGGATGTTCAATGGGAGGGCTTCATTTTATTTTTATTAAGTTTATATTCCAATAACCTCCCATAGTATTCTAAGAGGGCATGTAGATTAGGCAGAGTAGTGTGAAAGAGGGTAAGGGAAAGGAGTACATTATTTTCAAACAGTGACAGCGTATATTCCTTATCCTTTACCATTAAATGGGCACTGTCAGATTCAAAAACTTTTTATATGTTGTAAATCTTGGCAAAACAGTAACCTTTCTAATATACTTTATAAGAAAATGTTATTTCCTTTTTATAGAAATCATGGCTTTGTCCAAGCTGAAGCACAAGCATGGAAAAAGTCCAGTAAGTGAGGGTGGGCTAGCATTCCTCTGTCTGATAGGACAGGAGAGAGCACAGAGGAATACTATCAGACAGGAAAGAGCACAGAGGAGTCCTATCAGACAGGAGAGAGCACAGAGGAGTCCTATCAGACAGGAGAGAACACAGATGAGTCCTATAAGACAGGAGAGAGGACAGAGGAGTCCTATCAGACAGGAGAGAGTACAGAGAAGTCATATCAGACAGGATAGAGCACAGAGGAGTCCTATCAGACAGGAGAGAACACAGATGAGTCCTATAAGACAGGAGAGAGCACAGAGGAGTCCTATCAGACAGGAGAGAGTACAGAGAAGTCCTATCAGACAGGAGAGAGCACAGAGGAGTACTATCAGACAGGAGAGAGCACAGAGGAGTCCTATCAGACAGGAGAGAACACAGAGGAGTCCTATCAGACAGGAGAGAACACAGAGGAGTCCTATAAGACAGGAGAGAGCACAGAGGAGTCCTATCAGACAGGAGAGAGTACAGAGAAGTCCTATCAGACAAGAGAGAGCACAGAGGAGTACTATCAGACAGGAGAGAGCACAGAGGAGTGCTATCAGACAGGAGAGGACAGAGGAGTCCTGTCAGACAGGAGAGAGCACAGAGGAGTGCTATCAGACAGGAGAGGACAGAGGAGTCCTGTCAGACAGGAGAGAGCACAGAGGAGTACTATTAGACAGGAGAGAGCACAGAGGAGTACTAACAGACAGGAGAGAGCACAGAGTAGTACTATCAGACAGGAGAGAACACAGAGGAGTGCTATCAGACAGGAGAGAGAACAGAGGAGTCCTATCAGACAGGAGAGAGAACAGAGGAGTCCTATCAGAGAGGGGAGTGCTAGCCCACCCCCGCTTACTGGACTTTGTCCATGCCTATGCTTCAGCTTGGACAAAGCCATGATTTTATAAGCCATGATTTCTATTAAAAGGAAATAAAATTTTCTTATAAAGTATATTAGAAAGGTTAATGTTTTGCCAAGATGTACCTGACAGTGCCCATTTAACCCTTTGATGTCATGGTTGAAGAAATTAGAAGCCCCCAGAGGTTTAACAGGATCTAGACAAGCAGGCTCTATTAAAAATAGCACGCCTAAATTATATATGCGGTGCCGTAGAAATACAATATCGGCTGCTAAAAATGACAACCTACGCTTTTTAACGGTTAGATTTGTAGAGAAACAACTAGGAAATTCAGCTCTTTTCTCAATTAGTATGTTATATGAGGGAATAGGCATTTATGTAATACAGGTTTACACAAAAATATGTACAATTTAAAGTCATGAATTCTACTGGATGGTTTTGCTTATTATTGCATTGTACTGTTTTTTCCCCAAAAGTCTTTATTAAAACTTTTGCTCATTTTGTCTTCTGCAGCCCAGCCTGCATGTTTTCACAAATAGTACAGACTGCTTTGCCTCATTCAAAGTGAACTCTATTGAAGGACTTGCCTGACAGCTTGGTCACAAGCCCTCCCCAATCACAAGATTAATGTAACCCATCCACCCACTCCCCCAAAAAATAAAAAAAATAAACTGTGTAGAATGAATTCAGTAAAACATTACAGGACACCCCGCTGCAGTTTGCAAGAGAACTGTGACTTCAAATAGTTATTTTCTAACAATACAATGGCCCATGTTTATTATTGCATTTGTGTTAAAAGTTTCATGCAGACTGTGACTATCTGCAAATCCCAGCTCCACATAAAGCAGACCATTTACAATGTTAAGAAAACATGATAAGTGATTTCAATATACTCACTAGACACGTAATAAGAAGGGGTTTTCAGATAAAAAGAACACCAGCACTTTACCAAGCATGCTTGATCCTGGGTTTCACCCATCTGGCTTTTTCTGTGAATTAATCTGGTATCAATTGAGCACAGTATATACATATTCTTGACTTATCCAAATTGCATTAACAGTCAACAAGCAAAGAAGTATACCAAATACATGTTAAAACAATTTACATATGTGGGTACGGAAATGTTCTGTTCCTGCTGCTGTATTATGTGAAACTGAGCATGCCAATAGCATCAAGGAAGAAAATGGAACCATACCAAAGAAGGTGATCATTCCATATGAACTCTTTCTGTTCCATATGCTATATCAGCATAGAACACTAATAGCATGCACAAACGCAGACAATAGACATCCAAGATTGCATGTAACACCAAAAATCACAAGAATGGATATATATATATATATATATATATATATATATATATATATATACGGTATATATATATATATATACGGTATATATATATAGATTTTATTTTTATTTTTTGAGCTTCAGGGCCTGATTTTGTCTCTCCATCTGGAGCGTTAGCATTTCTTTTTGTATGTATGTCTAATATCCTTTTTTTACCAAGATCGTATACACGTCCTGATGAAATCATATGTACCGTATATGCATTTTACTGGCAAGGTTACCTGACAATGACACAGAAAATGGCACAGTTTTAAGTGCATTGGAAGCAGTTTAAAAATAGATATGATATGTTATAATTACAAGTTATCACAATGTTTAACAATTCTTCTTCATCCAATACTTAATAAAAGATTACATATATTATTGAAGCCTAATAAAATCAGTTGGAGCAATATTAAAATACTAAATTCAAAATTATCATACAGTATATAATTTAATATAATTTAATAATATAATTATTCATTTCTGATTGTAATATAAGTATATCAAGTAAAAAGAATGAATTTTAGCTTTATTGAAATTGTATTAAATATCTATATCTTACTGTGTCTATCTATAATTACATACATATACACACATATACAGTGTGTATGTATGCAGTAAGAATGTTTTCAAATATAGAAGAGTCATTGGTTTCTTTTTATTAATTAACAAAATGCAAAGTCAATTTATGATTAACCAACTATACAAAACAGTTGATATAGAACTCAAAACTAGCTGATTTTTGTGCAGTAAGAAAGCTGTTTTATGGCCAAAAAAGGCAAAAATACACTGTATGAACAAGAATTTAATGTTCATGTGGCTTAATAGAGTTCAGACATATGAATCCAAACAAGTATTTGAGCCTGAATTAGAAAATGTCCTTTTATTCATGGTCCCAAATAAAGAACGTAAAAATATTGTAGCCTTCACATTCGATCCGTTGATATTGACTTGTGCACACAGACATAACAGTGTATAAGCTGTATATACAGACCAAGAACAAAAGAAATATGCAAGGTATAATAGCTCATAGCACAGATAATAAGATAAGGAGCGCATACTTAGAAGCACCATACAAATGTAATTAGGAATTGGTGATTTGCTAAATGAAGACATTTTCCGAGGCTCAGAGAAATACTAAACATTTTAATTTCAATTTCAGCAACAGCAGCAGACTTAAATTTTTGGAAGGAAGAATAAATTCTTTTAATAACATATAATATGTAATTAAGATTGCTGGGCTGGCGGACCATGAAGATGCTTTATTTGTTGATTACAATATGCGTGCAGACGATTATGTGACAGACTGGCAATAGCTAAGAGCATGGAAAACAGAGGTAATTAACAGAATGGGCTTTCTCTGAAAGCACACCACAATTTGTAATACTGCATGGCTAGGCACAAAGACAACAATTATTAGATTTTTTCGTTTTTACTTATGCATAAAATCCAATTTATATCATGAAATTTATAAGGACATACTTTCATGTACAATCATTTTATGGTATATGGGTACAAATGTAAGTCTTATGAAATTTACTGTATGAAATTTAGAAAGAATTAGAATTAAACTTCCTTCAATTATTTTTTTCTCTCCACAAGACGGTTTTCATGGCATTTTCCTCCACAATATTGTGTATTAATATTAGTATATGCATTTTTTCCTATTGCATTTTTCTCATTACAAGTCAGGTGATTCTTTAAAGGGGTTTTCCGCCCCTAGACATCTTATCCCCTATCCAAAGGTCCCGCCGCTGGGGACTCCTGCGATCTCGGCTGCGGCACCTCAGGCATCCAGTGCAGGGAGCGAACTTCGCTCCGTGCTGGATGACTGGTGATGCGGGGCGGAGGCTCGTGATGTCATGGTCATGCCGCGCTCGTGACGTCACAGCCATGCCCCGTCAATGTAAGTCTATGGGAGGGGGCGTGATGGCTGATCTAAACGTCTGATCTAAATGAATGACGATGCTCTAAACGAATGCCGGGTGCAGCATGGAGATTGCGAGTGTCCCCAGCGGCGGGACCCCTGCGATAAGACATCCTATCCCCTATACAAAGGTGTCTAGTGGCGGAGTACCCCTTTAATGATTTAAGTCAAGGAACTTGAGCATGGACATTAAGTTACACACCTATGGAGGTCTATGGGAGGAAAAAATCTTGCTAAAAGTAGCAACTTTTTGTGCAATGCCAATTAAACCACAAACATACACTATCCCAGATCTTGCTTACAAAGCTGACTGTGCACGGCATTCTGAAAATCGTTTAATGTTGCATATTTTTGGGCAGCGGGTAAAAAGTTGCAAACATTAGCACAGCAGGATAATCGTGCAAAGTGGTGTACTGGCGTTATTTTTTAAATGTGTACTAGTACCATATTTATCACATGCCGCATGACCACTTTCACACTGCCACCACACAAAAGAATTGGTGGAAGAAAAGGATTCCCCCACACCAACATTGACATATTCCCCTCCATAGCTATACAGTATGCTGAATTTTGTGTATAGCCACCATTAAAGGGGTACTACAGTGAAAAACTTTTAATCAACTGGTGCCAGAAAGTTAAACAGATTTGTATATCACTTCTATTAAAAAATCTTAATCCTTCCAGTACTTTTTAGGGGCTGTATACTAAAGAGAAATCCAAAAAGAAATTCATTTCCTGTGATGTCCTGACCACAGTGCTCTCTTCTGACCTCTGCTGCCCAGAGAAGCATATATTTGCTATGGGGATTTTCTCCAGTTCCTAAAATGGACAGCAGAGGTCAGCAGAGAGCACTGTGGTCAGGACATCACAGGAAATGCATTTTCTTTTTTGGATTTCTCTTTAGTTATACAGCCCCTAAAAAGTACTGGAAGGATTAAGATTTTTTAATAGAAGCGATTTACAAATCTGTTTAACTTTCTGACACCAGTTGATTTAAAAAAAAGTTTTCCATGGTAGTACTTCCACTGCATGAGGGGAATGGGTTTTCTGATAACAATGCAGAATTTTTGCAGAATTGCAGATTGCGAACCCACCGAAAGAATGGACATATTTATTCTTTTGACCGAATTCCACATGTACTGAATTGCTGATTTGTATCAGCAGCAGCTGCTGCACTCGGAGTATCACTCCAAAATTTCTTGGGATGTATATTCTGTAGTGTGTAGGGGCCTTCAAAGTTGCTCTTCAGCAGATAAACTGACTGGAAAGTCTCCAGTGTGCTTTTCTCATGTGTAAGCAAAGTTACTAATGTTGGTGCAGTTGCAGACAGGTTATAGTCCAAGTACCTTGATTTCTACAGTGATAGGTTGGTTTACTGTGGTGAAAATACTTGTACTTTTACCCTATATGCAAGGCGTATGCAGGAAAACTGCCAAAGAGCACTATAGTACTCCAACCTCTAATAGTTCAGGTTTCTTCTCTTCTGACTAAATAATACTCCTTCTTGGATGTGGAAACTTAACCCCTTCATTACCCAGCCCATTTTCACCTTCAGGACCTGGGCATTTTTTGAAAATCTGACCTTTGTCACTTTAAACATTAATAACTCTGGAATGCTTTTACTTATCATTCTGATTCCGAGATTGTTTTTTTTGTGACATATTCTACTTTATGTCATTGGTAAAATTTCACTGATATTTGCATCCTTTCTTGGTAAAAAATCTAAAAATGTCATGAAAATTTTGAAAATTTAGCATTTTTCTAACTTTGAAAGTCTCTGCTTGAAAGGAAAATGGATATTCCAAATAAATTACATATTGATTCACATATACAATATGTCTACTTTGTGTCTGCATAAAAAAATTGACGTGTTTTTACTTTTGGAAGACATCAGAGGGCTTCAAAGTTCCGCATCAATTTTCCAATTTTTCACAAGATTTTCAAAATCGTAATTTTTCAGGGCCCAGTTCAGGTTGGAAGTGAATTTTAAGGGTCTTCATAATAGAAATACCCCACAAATGACCCCATTATAAAAACTGCATCCCCCAAAGTATTCAAAATGACATTCAGTAAGTGTTTTAACCCTTTATGTGTTTCACAGGAATAGCAGCAAAGTGGAGGAGAAAATTCTAAATCTTCATTTTTTACACTCGCATTTTCTTGTAGACCCAATTTTTGAATTTTTACAAGGGGTAAAAGGAGAGAAATCACCCTAAAATTTGTAACCCAATTTCTCTCGAGTAAGGAAATACCTCATATGCGTATGTAAAGTGTTCGGCGGGCGCAGTAGAGGGCTCAGAAGGGAAGGAGCGACAATGGGATTTTGGAGAGTGAGTTTTTCTGAAAGGGTTTTTGGGGGGCATGTCCCATTTAGGAAGCCCCTATGGTGCCAGAACAGTGGACCCCCCCACATGTGACCCCATTTTGGAAACTATACCCTTCATGGAATTTAATAAGGGGTGCAGTGAGCATTTACACCCCACTGGCGTTTGACAGATATTTGAAACAGTGGACTGTGCAAATCAAAAATTTTATTTTTCATTTTCACAGACCACTGTTCCAAAAATCTGTCATACACCAGTGGGGTGTAAATGCTCACTGCACCCCTTATAACATTCCGTGAGGGGTGTAGTTTCCAAAATGGGGTCACATATGGATATTTATTGTTTTGCGTTTGTCAGAACTGCTGTAACAATCAGCCACCCCTGTGCAAATCGCCTCAAATGTACATAGTGCACTCTCCCTTCTGGGCCTTGTTGTGCGCCCCCAGAGCACTTTGCGCCCAAATATGGGGTATCTCCGTACTCGGGAGAAATTGCATTACAAATTTAGAGGGTCTTTTTTTACTTTTACCTCTTGTGAAAATGAAAAGTATAGGGCAACACCAGCATGTCAGTGTAAAAAATTTATTTTTTTACACTAACATGCTGGTGTAGACCCCAACGTCACCTTTTCATAAGGGGTTAAAGAAGAAAAAGCCCCCCAAAATTTATAAGGCAATTTCTCCCGAGTACGGAGATACCCCATATGTGTCCCAAAACTGTTGCCCTGAAATACGACAGGGCTCCAAAGTGAGAGAGCGCCATGCGCATTTGAGGCCTGAATTAGGGATTTGCATAGGGGTGGACATAGGGGTATTCTATGCCAATGATTCCCAAACAGGGTGCCTCCAGCTGTTGCAAAACTCCCAGCATGCCTGGACAGTCAATGGCTGTCCGGCAATACTGGGAGTTATTATTTTGCAACAGCTGGAGGCTCCGTTTTGGAAACAGTAGCTTACCAGACGTTTTTCATTTTTTTGGGGAGGGGGGGGCTGTGTAGGGATATGTGTATATGTAGTGTTTTTTACTTTTTATTTTAGGTTAGTGTTAGTGTAGTGTAGTGTTTTTAGGGTACAGTCACATGGGCAGAGGTTCACAGCAAGTTTGTGTTACGCCGAGCGCTCCGGGTCCCCGCTCCTCCCCGGAGCGCTCGCTACACTCTCCTCACTGCAGCGCTCCGGTCAGTTCCACTGACCCGGGGCGCTGCGATACCGCCTCCAGCCGGGATGCGATTCGCGATGCGGGTAGCGCCCGCTCGCGATGCGCACCCCGGCTCCCGTACCTGACGCGCTCTCCGTCAGTCCTGTCCCGGCGCGCGCGGCCCCGCTCCCTAGGGCGCGCGCGCGCCGGGTCTTTGCGATTTAAAGGGCCACTGCGCCGCTGATTGGCGCAGTGGTTCCAATTAGTGTTATCACCTGTGCACTTCCCTATATCACCTCACTTCCCCTTCACTCCCTCGCCGGATCTTGTTGCCATCGTGCCAGTGAAAGTGTTTCCTTGTGTGTTCCTAGCCTGTGTTCCAGACCTCCTGCCGTTGCCCCTGACTACGATCCTTGCTGCCTGCCCCGACCTTCTGCTACGTCCGACCTTGCTTCTGTCTACTCCCTTGTACCGCGCCTATCTTCAGCAGCCAGAGAGGTTGAGCCGTTGCTAGTGGATACGACCTGGTCACTACCGCCGCAGCAAGACCATCCCGCTTTGCGGCGGGCTCTGGTGAAAACCAGTAGTGACTTAGAACCGATCCACTAGCACGGTCCACGCCAATCCCTCTCTGGCACAGAGGATCCACTACCTGCCAGCCGGCATCGTGACAGTAGATCCGGCCATGGATCCCGCTGAAGTTCCTCTGCCAGTTGTCGCTGACCTCACCACGGTGGTCGCCCAGCAGTCACAACAGATAGCGCAACAAGGCCAACAGCTGTCTCAACTGACTGTTATGCTACAACAGTTACTACCACAGCTCCAGCAATCATCTCCTCCGCCAGCTCCTGCACCTCCTCCGCAGCGAGTGGCCGCTTCTGGACTACGACTATCCTTGCCGGATAAATTTGATGGGGACTCTAAGTTTTTCCGTGGCTTTCTTTCCCAATGTTCATTGCACTTGGAGATGATGTCGGACCAGTTCCCCACTGAAAGGTCTAAGGTGGCTTTCGTAGTCAGCCTTCTGTCTGGAAAAGCCCTGTCTTGGGCCACACCGCTCTGGGACCGCAATGACCCCGTCACTGCCTCTGTACACTCCTTCTTCTCGGAAATTCGAAGTGTCTTTGAGGAACCTGCCCGAGCCTCTTCTGCTGAGACTGCCCTGTTGAACCTGGTCCAGGGTAATTCTTCCGTTGGCGAGTATGCCGTACAATTCCGTACTCTTGCTTCAGAATTATCCTGGAATAATGAGGCACTCTGCGCGACCTTCAAAAAAGGCCTATCCAGCAACATTAAAGATGTTCTGGCCGCACGAGAAATCCCTGCTAATCTACATGAACTCATTCACCTAGCCACTCGCATTGACATGCGTTTTTCCGAAAGGCATCAGGAGCTCCGCCAGGATATGGACTCTGTTCGCACGAGGCGTTTCTTCTCCCCGGCTCCTCTCTCCTCTGGTCCCCTGCAATCTGTTCCTGTGCCTCCCGCCGTGGAGGCTATGCAGGTCGACCGGTCTCGCCTGACACCTCAAGAGAGGACACGACGCCGCATGGAGAATCTCTGCCTGTACTGTGCTAGTACCGAACACTTCCTGAAGGATTGTCCTATCCGTCCTCCCCGCCTGGAAAGACGTACGCTGACTCCGCACAAAGGTGAGACAGTCCTTGATGTCTACTCTGCTTCTCCACGTCTTACTGTGCCTGTGCGGATGTCTGCCTCTGCCTTCTCCTTCTCTGCTGTGGCCTTCCTGGACTCCGGATCTGCAGGAAATTTTATTTTGGCCTCTCTCGTCAACAGGTTCAACATCCCGGTGACCAGTCTCGCCAAACCCCTCTACATCAATTGTGTAAACAATGAAAGATTGGACTGTACCATACGTTTCCGCACGGAGCCCCTTCTAATGTGCATCGGATCTCATCACGAGAGGATTGAACTTTTGGTCCTCCCCAATTGCACTTCTGAAATTCTCCTTGGACTTCCCTGGCTTCAACTTCATTCCCCAACCCTGGATTGGTCCACTGGGGAGATCAGGAGTTGGGGGCCCTCTTGTTCCAAGGACTGCCTAAAACCGGTTCCCAGTAACCCTTGCCGTGACTCTGTGGTTCCTCCTGTAACCGGTCTCCCTAAGGCCTATATGGACTTTGCGGACGTTTTTTGCAAAAAACAAGCTGAGACTCTACCTCCTCACAGGCCTTATGATTGTCCTATTGACCTCCTCCCGGGCACTACTCCACCCCGGGGCAGAATCTATCCTCTGTCCGTCCCAGAGACTCTTGCCATGTCTGAATACGTCCAGGAAAATTTAAAAAAGGGCTTTATCCGTAAATCCTCCTCTCCTGCCGGAGCCGGATTTTTCTTTGTGTCCAAAAAAGATGGCTCTCTACGTCCTTGCATTGACTACCGCGGTCTTAATAAAATCACGGTTAAGAACCGCTACCCCCTACCCCTCATCTCTGAACTCTTTGATCGCCTCCAAGGTGCCCACATTTTTACCAAACTGGACTTAAGAGGTGCTTATAATCTCATCCGCATCAGAGAGGGGGATGAATGGAAAACGGCATTTAACACCAGAGATGGACACTTTGAGTATCTGGTCATGCCCTTTGGCCTGTGCAACGCCCCTGCCGTCTTCCAAGACTTTGTTAATGAAATTTTTCGTGATCTCCTATACTCCTGTGTTGTTGTATATCTGGACGATATCCTGATTTTTTCTGCCAATCTAGAAGAACACCGCCAGCATGTCCGTATGGTTCTTCAGAGACTTTGTGACAATCAACTCTATGCCAAAATAGAGAAATGTCTGTTTGAATGCCAATCTCTTCCTTTCCTAGGATACTTGGTCTCTGGCCAGGGACTACAAATGGATCCAGACAAACTCTCTGCCGTCTTAGATTGGCCACGCCCCTCCGGACTCCGTGCCATCCAACGTTTTTTGGGGTTCGCCAATTATTACAGGCAATTTATTCCACATTTTTCTACCGTTGTGGCTCCTATTGTGGCTTTAACCAGAAAAAATGCCGATCCCAAGTCTTGGCCTCCTCAAGCGGAAGACGCCTTTAAACGGCTCAAGTCTGCCTTTTCTTCGGCTCCCGTGCTCTCCAGACCTGACCCATCTAAACCCTTCCTATTGGAGGTTGATGCCTCCTCAGTGGGAGCTGGAGCTGTCCTTCTACAAAAAAACTCTTCCGGGCATGCTGTTACTTGTGGTTTTTTTTCTAGGACCTTCTCTCCGGCGGAGAGGAACTACTCCATCGGGGATCGAGAGCTTCTAGCCATTAAATTAGCACTTGAGGAATGGAGGCATCTGCTGGAGGGATCAAGATTTCCAGTTATTATTTACACCGATCACAAGAACCTCTCCTACCTCCAGTCTGCCCAACGGCTGAATCCTCGTCAGGCCAGGTGGTCTCTGTTCTTTGCCCGATTTAATTTTGAAATTCACTTTCGGCCTGCCGATAAGAACATTAGGGCCGATGCTCTCTCTCGTTCCTCAGATGCTTCTGAAGTTGAACTCTCTCCTCAACACATCATTCCTCCTGACTGCCTGATTTCCACTTCTCCAGCCTCCATCAGGCAAACTCCTCCAGGAAAGACCTTTGTTTCTCCACGCCAACGCCTCGGAATCCTCAAATGGGGTCACTCCTCCCATCTCGCAGGTCATGCGGGCATCAAGAAATCTGTGCAACTCATCTCTCGCTTCTATTGGTGGCCGACTCTAGAGACTGATGTGGTGGACTTTGTGCGAGCCTGCACTATCTGTGCCCGGGATAAGACTCCTCGCCAGAAGCCCGCTGGTTTTCTTCATCCTCTGCCTGTCCCCGAACAGCCTTGGTCTCTGATTGGTATGGATTTTATTACTGACTTACCCCCATCCCATGGCAACACTGTTATTTGGGTGGTCGTTGATCGATTCTCCAAAATGGCACATTTCATCCCTCTTCCTGGTCTTCCTTCAGCGCCTCAGTTGGCTAAACAATTTTTTGTACACATTTTTCGTCTTCACGGGTTGCCTACGCAGATCGTCTCGGATAGAGGCGTCCAATTCGTGTCTAAATTCTGGAGGGCTCTCTGTAAACAACTCAAGATTAAATTAAATTTTTCTTCTGCATATCATCCTCAATCCAATGGACAAGTAGAAAGAATTAACCAGGTCTTGGGTGATTATTTACGACATTTTGTTTCCTCCCGCCAGGATGACTGGGCAGATCTTCTACCTTGGGCCGAATTCTCGTATAATTTCAGAGTCTCTGAATCTTCCTCCAAATCCCCATTTTTCGTGGTGTACGGCCGTCACCCTCTTCCTCCCCTCCCTACCCCCTTGCCCTCTGGTCTGCCCGCTGTGGATGAAATTTCTCGTGATCTTTCCATCATATGGAGAGAGACCCAAAATTCTCTCTTACAGGCTTCTTCACGCATGAAGAAATTCGCGGATAAGAAAAGAAGAGCTCCTCCCATTTTTTCCCCTGGAGACAAGGTATGGCTCTCCGCTAAATATGTCCGCTTCCGTGTCCCTAGCTATAAGTTGGGACCACGCTATCTTGGTCCTTTCAAAATTTTGCGCCAGATTAATCCTGTCTCTTACAAACTTCTTCTTCCTCCTTCTCTTCGTATTCCTAATGCCTTTCACGTTTCTCTTCTTAAACCACTTATCATTAACCGTTTCTCTCCCAAATCTGTTCCTCCCACTCCTGTCTCCGGCTCCTCGGACATCTTCTCCGTCAAAGAGATTTTAGCATCAAAAAAGGTCAGAGGGAAAACCTTCTTTTTAGTGGATTGGGAGGGTTGTGGTCCAGAAGAGAGGTCCTGGGAACCTGAGGACAATATCCTGGACAAAAGTCTGGTCCTCAGGTTCTCAGGCTCCAAGAAGAGGGGGAGACCCAAGGGGGGGGGTACTGTTACGCCGAGCGCTCCGGGTCCCCGCTCCTCCCCGGAGCGCTCGCTACACTCTCCTCACTGCAGCGCTCCGGTCAGTTCCACTGACCCGGGGCGCTGCGATACCGCCTCCAGCCGGGATGCGATTCGCGATGCGGGTAGCGCCCGCTCGCGATGCGCACCCCGGCTCCCGTACCTGACGCGCTCTCCGTCAGTCCTGTCCCGGCGCGTGCGGCCCCGCTCCCTAGAGCGCGCGCGCGCCGGGTCTTTGCGATTTAAAGGGCCACTGCGCCGCTGATTGGCGCATTGGTTCCAATTAGTGTTATCACCTGTGCACTTCCCTATATCACCTCACTTCCCCTTCACTCCCTCGCCGGATCTTGTTGCCATCGTGCCAGTGAAAGCGTTTCCTTGTGTGTTCCTAGCCTGTGTTCCAGACCTCCTGCCGTTGCCCCTGACTACGATCCTTGCTGCCTGCCCCGACCTTCTGCTACGTCCGACCTTGCTTCTGTCTACTCCCTTGTACCGCGCCTATCTTCAGCAGCCAGAGAGGTTGAGCCGTTGCTAGTGGATACGACCTGGTCACTACCGCCGCAGCAAGACCATCCCGCTTTGCGGCGGGCTCTGGTGAAAACCAGTAGTGACTTAGAACCGATCCACTAGCACGGTCCACGCCAATCCCTCTCTGGCACAGAGGATCCACTACCTGCCAGCCGGCATCGTGACAGTTTGCCGCTGGAAGTTTGAGCTGCAGCGCAAAATTTGCGCCATCTCAAACTTGCAGCACTCACTGTAAACCTCCGCCCATGTGAGTGTACCCTGTACATTCACATTGGGGGGAGGGGGCAAACATCCAGCTGTTGCAAACTCCGAGCATGCCCTTTTGCTGTCCGTGCATGCTGGGAGTTGTAGTTTTGCAACAGCTGGAGGAACACTGGTTTGTAAACACTAAGTTAAGTAATAAACTTTCAAGTGTTTTGCAACCAAACTTAGTGTTTCCAAACCAGTGTGCCTCCAGCTGTTGCAAAACTACAACTCCCAGCATGCATGGTCTGTCAGTGCATGCTGGGAGTTATAGTTTTGCAACAATTGCAACAGCTGGAGGCACTGAGGTAGGAAACGGACAATGTTTCCCAACTAGTGTGCCTCCAGTTGTTGCAAAACTACAACTCCCAGCATGCCCAGACTGCCCAGGCATGCTGGAAGTTGTAGTTCGGCAATATCTGAAGGATCAGATGTTGCCAAACTACAACTTCCAGCATGCTTGGGCAGTCTGGGCATGCTGGGAGTTGTAGTTTTGCAACATCTGGAGGTCCACAGTTTGGAGACCACTGTATAATGGTCTCCAATCTGTGATCTTCCAGATGTTAGAGAACTACAACTCCCAGCATGCCTGGACAGACTGAGCATGCTGAGATTTGTAGTTTTGCAACATCTGGAAGAGCACAGATTGGAGACCATTATACAGTGGTATCCAAACTGAGGACCTCCAGATGTTGCAAAACTACAACTCCCAGCATGCCCAGAAAGCCAAAGGCTGTCTGGGCATGCTGGGAGTTGCAGTTTTGAAACTCCCAGAGGCAGCAGTGAGATCGCTTTACGGCGATCTCACTGCTGCCAATGAAGATGCCGCACTGCTGCCGGAAACTCACCTCCGGGACGCAGCGCCGCCGGGACCGCCTGGAGGACGTCGCTCGCGCCGGGACCGCTCGGGACACCGCATGGATGGGTAAGTGACGCCGGGGGATGGGTAAGGGACACTTAGCAGAGCGGTGTGTGTCCCGATCCCCGTGATCGGGACTCACACACCGCGCTGCTAAGTATTCTGATAGCGAAACGCTGCTATCAGCTACTCAGATTTGACCAGCTGATAGCAGCGATCGCTGGGGGGGGGGTTTGGCAGTGGGGGATGAAACCCCCCGTGGCCGCATGGTAAGGTGGCTGGCTATCAGTGATAGCCATTATCTTACCGGGCGCAGCGGGATGCCTCGAGTAGCGGCAAAAATGTTCATGACGTACCTGTATGTCATGGGTCGGGAACACCTTGCCACCCATGACGTACAGGTATGTCATAGGTCGGGAAGGGGTTAAAGAGGTATTCCAGGCAAAAACTTATTTTTTTATATATCAACTGGCTCCGGAAAGTTAAACAGATTTGTAAATTACTTCTATTAAAAAATCTTAATCCTTCCAATAGTTATTAGCTTCTGAAGTTGAGTTGTTGTCTTCTGTCTAACTGCTCCCTGATGACTCACGTCCCGGGAGCTGTGCAGTTCCTATGGGGATATTCTCCCATCATGCACAGCTCCCGGAACGTGACATCATCATTGAGCAGTTAGACAGAAAACTTCAGAAGCTAATAACTATTGGAAGGATTAAGATTTTTTAATAGAAGTAATCTACAAATCTGTTTAACTTTCCGGATAGTACACACCTTTAGTGTATACTATCAGTCTCTGTTTACAGCTTTTGCACGTGTGGGATTACTGTTTGCTGCTATATAGCTATACTGGCCCTGGCCATATGAACTTTGTATTAACTGGAATTTTTGTATTGAATATTATGTGTTGGCATTGAAATATTTATTGTATCATGAATTATATCTGCACTCTGTTGTGCTCCCCCACCATCTTTTTAATTGTCTTACGTGTATATGTTTTTTATGGGTAATTGTTAAGTAATTAATGATGTTCAATAAAATGTGATTAATTTCGTATTATGTGGTTTGATTAAAATTTTTTGGCCTATCATATTTGGGATCTGTATATTTGTAAAAGCTATATTTTTTCACATTGAGGCATTGGTTTATCCTACTCTTTAGGTATGTGTAGATATATATCTGCCTAGCAGAAACAGAGCTTAGAGAGATATTGCTTTGCCCTAATCCAGACTAATACTAACTGGTTTGGTTCCAGCCCTCTTGCGAGATTTGACTAGGGACTCTTCCCACAGCCTTCTAGAAGATTCTGCATAGAAACTAGCTGTGAAGCATAGTTCACATGACCAATGAATCCCTCATCTTTGCACAATATGCAGATTTCTAACCCTTATACTTGTTATACCTCAGTGCATGTTATTGTGGTTATGCAATATACAAAACAGTTTTACAATTTAAATCACAGTACCATAAACACATATTTATGCTGGTAGAAAAGGGGTTCTCTCACACGACATTACTTTTTTTTTTTTAGACTTTCTTGATGCTTTAGTGGTGTTTTTGGCTTAATGGCAGTTTTTCAGAATAGCAGCATAATCACAGCATTTTTTACTCACATAAATTTCTATAGGTGGATAAAAAAAAACGCTCTGTGTTAATGTAAACTACGCTTCCAAACCACTTATTTTTAATGTTTTTGTTCGACCAAAAAAAAAAAATCTACAAAGAACTGTCTATTGAAGAAATAGGGAAAAATGTTTTATGTTAAAGGTGTAGTGTGGTGGAAAACTTGGTGTCACAAAGTTAAACAGATTTGTATATAACTTCTATAAAAAATTCTTAATCCTTCCAGTAATTATTAGTGGCTGTATACTGCAGAGGAAGTTCTTTTTTTTAACTTATTTTCTGTCATGACCACAGTGCTCTCTGCTGACACCTCTGTCCATTTTATAAACTATCCAGAGCAGCATATGTTTGCTATGGGGATTTTCTCCTGCTCTGGACAGTTACTGACATGGACAGAGGTGTCAGCAGAGAGCACTGTGGTCATGACTAGTGTTGCTCACGAATATTCGCAATACAAATTTTATTCGCGAATATCGCATATTCGTGAATTTGCGAATATTCGCGAATATAGCACTATATATTCGTAATTACGAATATTCGTTTTTTTTTTTTTTTTTTTTTTTTTCACAGTACAGTGATCATCCCTTTCTGCTTCCAGCTTGTGTGGTGTAAAGAAGGCTCTAATACTACTGTGCGAGACCGGCGTGCGAATTTTCCCATATGAGAACATTTGCATATGCTAATTTCCGCATGCGCGAATTTTCGCGTATGCGAAAATAAAACGAGAATATTTCGAATATGCGAATCTTCGCGAATATATGACGAATATTCGTCCATATATTCGCGAATATTCGCGAATTCGAATATGGCATATGCCGCTCAACACTAGTCATGACAGAAAAGAAATCCAAAAAGAAAAGAACTTCATCTGTAGTATACAGCAGCTGATAAGTACTGGACAGATTAATATTTTTTTTATAGAAGTCATTTACAAATCTGAATTCAGGTAGAAGAAACAAACATGGTCGCACATCTACAATCTTGTATAATGATCTAATTGCTTCTCAGCATAATATCAAAAACTAACAGGTTGTTAGTATACATTTTTGATCAAAAAGTACAAGCCCACTCGCCACGTCAAGGCCACCTATTTAGAGTGGGTCCCTAACGTCCCTAGCATAAAATGGCGTAGCAATGGGCGGCGACCACCACCGCCGCGGCACCCGTGCCCACGGGGGGGGGGGGAAACGACCCACTGGCAGAGCGGCCCCAATGCCACTCAAACCAGTCTATGGGTCGCAACTCCCCACAGACACGGCGCTATGGCGGCAACGGACGCCGCACAGCACCACACCAGTGTGAACAAGGTGTAAAGGCTCACTTACCATGCTCTCCCAGTCAGACTGGGAGGCTGCTAGGAAAGAAATGGCCCTTGTGTAGCTAACTACTACTTATATAGGGGCCGCTCTGCCAGTGGGTCGTTCCCCCCGCTGGGCACTGGTACCGCGGCGGTGGTGGTCGCCGCCCAGTGCTACGCCATTTTATGCTAGGGACGTTAGGGACCCACTCTGAATAGGTGGCCTTGACGTGGCGAGTGGGCTTGTACTTTTTGATCAAAAATGTATACTAACAACCTGTTAGTTTTTGATATTGTGCTGAGAAGCAATCAGATCATTATACAAGATTGTAGATGTGCACCATGTCTGTTTCTTCTACCTGAATTCTAATTTACAAATCTGTGTAACTTTCTGGCACCAGTTGCTTAAAAAAAAATTCCATAGGGTACCATTAAAAAAAAAGAAAAAAAAGATACAATAGTGAAGGAAAAAATTGCATCTAATGAAATTTATCTTTTTTATAAAAAAATTTTGATAACTTTTTTAACAGGGATCAATTTATGTGGTCGGGAGGAGACCTAAAAATGTAGCCGACAAAAACAAAAATGTAGTGTGTGTGTTGGGAGTAGTAGTACCTGTACTAATTGACAGATCGCCATTGCGATCCTCCTGTATAATGTATGGATGCGGCGACTGCTCTTCTTTGGTCCCCTTCGCTGCCGTATATATACACCTATTCATATTTCCCACAGAGAGCTGTGATTGGTCAGATGGTTCCAGCCAATCACAACTATCTGTGGGAAATAGGAATATGTGTATATATGGCCATGCAGGGGACCATAGAAGAGCGGCTGCATCTATACATTATACAGGAAGATCACAGCGGGTGTCAGTAGTGACATCCGCTGTGATCTTTCCTTAACTGCAGGTACTACTACTCCCAACATGGAGTACACTCTGCGCCATGCTGGGAGCTGTAGTACCTGCATTAATAGACAGATCGCAGCAGATGTCAGAAGTTACACTCGCTGCGATCTGTCTATTAATGTAGATAATACAGCTCCCAGTATGGAGCAGAGTGTACTCCATGTTGGGTGTTGTAGTACCTGCAGTTAAGGAAAGATCACAGCGGGTATCACTACTGATATCCGCTGCAATCGTCCTGTCTATAGCAGAGATGTAGCGGCTGTATACAACACTCGCATCTCTGCTCTGTACTCTGGCCACTCACTCATTCATATTTCCCTCAGAGCTGTGATTGGCTACAACCATCTGGCCAATCACCACTCTGGGCAGAAAATATGAATGAGTGATGTTCTATTCACATAACTGGCCGGAGTACAGAGTAGAGATGCGAGCACTGTGTAAAGCCGCATCTCTGCTATATTAGTGACGCTCGCATCGGGTGTAAGGACTGACACCCAGAGCGATATGTCTATAGTACAGGTACTACTACTCCCATCATGGAACAGTGTGCTGTCCCATGCTGAGAGTAGTAGTACTACCTAAAAACGTTTTAAAAAAATAGAGAAAAAAAGTCAAACATACACTTTATTAAAAAATAATAAAAATTTTGTTATAAAATATATACATTTTGTTCAATAACATTTTTTCCATCACTGCTGCATCTTTTTTTGGGGGGTACCAAAAAAACTGCCACGGTGCAGTTTCCACACAAATGAAAAAACGCCAGACGCGGGACATTGCACTTGCGTTTTTTCATGTGTTTTTTTTTATCCCAAAAAACGCAGCACAAAAAAACAAGTGGAATCCTAGCCTTAGTCACGTGATCAAAGAATCACATGACTTTTTATGAGAAAAAGGCTAAAATTAAAAAACGCTGAGACAAATAAATAAATAGGGTTCACACCACGTTTTTGCAATACAGTCCCCGTATCAGGTTTTTGATTTAAAAAAACTGATTCCTCAAAACCTGACTAAACTGTATCAAAACGTGTGTACAAATTTTTATCTGTGTACGGTTTGAAAAATGATGTCCGGTTGCATCCGTTTTTAAAGAAAATAAACATATACGTTTTGAACATACGGTTTTTCACCCGGACCAAAAACCGTGGTAGGCCACGGTTTTCTGTCCAGAAAAAAAAAAGTAAAAAACCCTATGGTTTGAAAAACGGAGACAATCGTATACATTATGGTGCATACGGTTTTGAATGGGAAGTCTATGGGCACGGTTTTCTGTACGGTTGCATACGTTTTTTTTTTAATGAAACCGTATGCCAAAACCATATAGTAAAATCGTGGTGTGAACCCGATAAAATGCTATATAAAATAGCATAACATTTAGATGAAAAATGAGAGGAAATTTTTTGTTGTTGTTTTTTTGTCTGTTCATGGCCTATTAGTCATATCTGGACCAGGACAGACATCATATACACAGACACACTTGGGAAAATGTATCAAAACCTGTGCAGAGGAAAAGTGAAGCAGTTGCCCATAGCAACCAATCAGATCGCTTCTTTCATTATTGAAAAGCCCATCGAAAAATAAGCAATCTGATTGGTTGCTATGGGCAACTGCTCCTCTTTTCCTTTGCACAGGTTTTGATATATCTCCTATGTCGCTGCACAGCTGTTTTCATGCAGAACATTGGGGTGCTGTAGTAGCGGCAGTCGTTTTCTCTTGTGAGGCTTGAAGCTAGTGTAAATAAAGTTTATTTAAAAAAAAAAAAAAAAGAAAGAAAAGAAAAAAGACCATTACTGGAGAGCGCGCTCTTCTGACGTCACCATAACGTATTTACCTAGCGACTCTGAATGATGACGTATAATGTGTGCGCAGCCGAAGAGACAGAAACATGTATCATAACAGCACGCAGAGGAAGCACTGGACCTTCCCCAGCGAGGACGAGCTGCAGCGGCTCAGGAACCAGGCTAACAGCCGCTGCCGTGCGAGAATACGAGCGACAGGGCAGGTGTGTACGGAGTCTTATCCAGACCCCGGTATCTGCCTGTGCAGGGCTTGGCTGACACTGTGGACTCCTGCTTGTGTCCTGTTCTAGAGTCTTAAAGAGGCCCTGCACCAGATTATGTAGCAGAGCTCATGTAGTATGCCAGTGTTTTCCAACCAGGGTGCCTCCAGCTGTTGCAAAACTACAACTCCCAGCATGCCTGGACAGCCTTCGGCTGTCCAGGCATGCTGGGAGTTGTAGTTTTGCAACAGCTGGAGGCACCCTGGTTGGAAAACACTGCAGTGTATACTGGACCTCAGTTAGCAATGACCAGAGCAACCAATTGGGTTGCTGTTTCCAGCCATCTGTTGCGGAACCTTTTCCTTACATGATGTCTGCTGTCAGAACATTCTGATTGAAAAGACAGAAGCCATTTCTCCAGTGTGAACAATGCTTTAAAGCGCAACTTTCATCAAATCTATCCATATAACCTACACACAGCCTATGTACTGTGTGCAGATTGTGTAATAGCCAGTGTTTTTACCTTCTGTCTGCCGTCCTTTATTACCCCAAAAAACGGTGTTGATGGAGGCCGCACACAGTCGGGTAGGCATGGCGCGAGGTTCGCAATCCCTCGCCACCGCCACGCCTATCCCCTGCACGTCAGCGCCTAGACCGTTGTGTGATTGACACACAGATCCCTTCGCTTGTCCCCCGTGCGCGCCGCAGCGTGTGTAGTCATGGCAAGCTCTTGCTCCCGCCGCCTACCCTCAGTGCTAGAGGCAGGGAGCGCGCTTCCTCTCTGCCTCTAGGCATTGGAAATAGAAGCAACAGAGCGTGCATCACCTACACAGCAAGAAGATGATAGCGGGTACTATTAGATATTAAAGTAATAATAAAGGTGCACATCTGAATAAAGTTTTTTGTTTGAACAGCAGAGCATGACGATACACGCTGCGGCACACACGGGGGGGGGGGGGGGGGGGGGGTAAGCGAAGGGCCGCATGCGCTGGGCCATGTGTAAATCACACAGCGGTCCAAGCGCTGACGTGCAGGAGATAGGCGTGGCAGGGCATTGCGAACCCCGTGCCACGCCTATACGACTGTGTGCGGCTTCCATCAAAACTGTTTTTTGAGGCAACAAAAGACGATAGACAGATGGTAAAAACACAGCCCAATACACAATCTGCACACAGTACAGACTCTGTGTGTAGGTTATATGGCCCAGGTTTGATGAGTTGCGCTTTAACTTATACAGATGACTGTGAAAGAAGCATCCACTTTGTACATACAACTTTAGGATTAGAATGTTTGTTTTTTATTAAACCTCTTTTTCCCTATACTAGTGGTCTCCATACTGTGGACCTCCACTGTTTGGAGACCTCTTTCCTATACTGTACAATAATTAAAAACATTTTTTTAGCAGGTAACATGTGTTGTAACATGGCTGGGATATTGTGGTCATGTGATTATACCAGTCAGCGATTGTATTAAACATAGATAAGGGGCTTTTTTTCTATTAAAAGCAGGGCTTGCCAAACTTGTTATGAATCTAGGAGCCTTCAAAATAAGTTAGGAGCCAGGGCGCCACCTGTCACTTAAAGGAGTAGTCTCATGGAATAAAACTTGCGGATAGGGGATACATTTAAGATCGTGGGGGGTCCAAGTGCTTGGGCACCATGCAATCTCCTGTATGGAGCTCCAGCTCTCCCGTTCGGCTTTCCCGTAGAGATATATGGAGGAGGCGTGGCGGCCCCCGCTTCGGGCAGAAGTCGTGACGCGCTTCTCCACGGGAGAGCCGGGACTCCCTACAGGAGATCGCAGGGGGCCCCAGCGCTCGGACCCCCCCCCCCTCAATCTAAAACGCATCCCCTATTCCATGAGCTATCTCCTTCAACAGGACGTCATTTGATCAGTCATTGGTGTCCTCTCTTCTCTCCATGTCTGACGGTCATTAGTATCTCCCATTATGTTTCACAATCACTAGTGTCCTCTCATCTATCCCTGTGTCACAATCATTACTGTCCGCTCATCTCTCTGATAGTTATTAGTGTTGCAATCACATGTCCCATCATCACGATCATTAGTGTCCCTTTATCTCTACCTGTGACAGTCTTGTGTTGTGATCATTAGTGTCCCCTCATCTCTCCCTCTATGACAGCCATAACTGTCCCCCTCATGTGTCGCAATGATTAGTGTCCCCTCATGTTTGAAAAAAAGAATAAAATCTTTCACCTACGTTCCCACGTTGATCCTCCGGTCGGCGCTCCAGTGTAACATAAGCAGCAGATGTCACTAGACTGCTGTGAATCGAGGTAAGTAAAACTTTACATTAGGGCCTGGCGGCAAGTCCCAAGCGGCAATAAAGACCTATTCCCATATTAGTATATTATCTTTTACCCACAGTGGGCTGATCAGTGGGGGTCAGACCGATGGGACTATCACTAATGTGTAGAACAGAGGTAAAATGTCCCTCAGAATGCCCCAGCCATCCATGGCCAGCACTCCATTCATTGTCTATGTGCGTCCAGACAATGCTCAGCTCAGCAGTGTTTATTCCACTTTACTTCTGTTAAGGATTGTTGGGGAGTCTCACTCATCAGCATGTTCTCCACTATCCTATGAATAACATGATGAGAATATCTTTTAACCGCACAATGAAAAACCTTAATTTTGGGAAACCCTGTAAAGGTTTTTAGAACATTTGCATCTTGTGCCTCATTGTGTCTTCGTTGTGTCCCCCTCAGCTGGATTCATTAGTGTGATATAAGGAGAAGAGGCGTTGTGACACTTTTCATCTGGAGCGTGTCACAGATTTGGTAATGACTTTCTCCCTTCATTTGCAGGCTCATCTCTATGATATCTATAATCTGAACCCCCTCGAGGAGTTGACAATTTGTAAACATTATGAGAAGAAACTGCTAGATTTCTGCAATGTCTTCAAACCTGCCATGCCTAAATCTGTTCTGGTGAGTAGGATCAGGATCAAAGAGATTTTTGGACATGGGTAAACTTCATGTACCTCTAATGCAGTATTTTCCAAACAGTGTGTCTCCAGCTGTTGCAGAACTACAACTCTCAGTATGCTTTGAGACTAGTACACTCTGGAGACAGATTTGCCAGAAGCCCCTTAGACTTGAATGGGGCTTCCAGAAAATGCATCTCCAGAGCGTGCTAGTCTGGGAGCGAGTCACCAGATGAAAGTATATGAAAAATTTAAATAGAAATCCATGCACTGGGACAGTCATTAGAGGTAGGGTTTAAAAGGGTTTTGTAGGATGTTTTTATTGATGGTCTATGCTCAGTATAGAGTATAGACCATCAATAAAGTATTGTTGGGGGGTCTGACAACCTGCACCCCTACGAATCACCTGTAAAGTGAAGAAGTTTAACTAAGGGAGCCCATCAAGGTCACTACATAATGTATGGAGCTATCTGCTTCCTGCTCTGTTCTCTGAATATGCAGGCTCCATGGCTCTGGCAAACATTGGTCGGCAAGGGTTTTGACCCTCACTGATCGGCTATTGATGGCATTTTCTTGAAATAGGCAATCAATTAAAAATAATCCTGGAAAACATCTTTAAAGACGGCATTTCAATCTACGGCCTATCTGTGGCACCCACAATGTCCATAATGGTGAGGACGCCTTAGGTTGAAACCCACCACACATGAAAGTGGCCTTACTTATTACAACTGTCTTCTCTTTGTTCTTTAGAGCTCAGGAAGCAGTTAGTAAAGGCCTTTTTGAACACAAAGCAATATTGCAGCTTCTCCATCACACATAAATAATCTAAATGTTGCCATCATGAGGGATGTAAGATATGATCTAACCTATTTTTATTTTTTTTTCTATTAGGGAACAGCTTGTATGTACTTCAAACGCTTTTACCTCAATAACTCCGTCATGGAGCACCATCCGCGTATAATAATGTAAGAGCTGATTGTTTGTCTATGATATAGATGTGTAACTTATAAATGGCGTGTCTAGCTTTAAATGGGCGCTGTCAGACACAAATACTTTATATATGTTGTACATCTTGGCAAAACATTAACCTTTCTAATATACTGCATAAGAAAAATTAATTTCCTTTCTATAGAAATCATGTCTTTGTCCAAACTGAAGCACAGGCATGGACAAAGCCCAGTAAGTAAGGGTGGGCTAGTACTCCTCTGTGCTCTCTCCTGTCTGATAGTACTCCTCTGTGCTCTCTCCTGTCTGATAGCACTCCTCTGTGCTCTCTCCTGTCTGATAGCACTCCTCTGTGCTCTCTCCTGTCTGATAGCACTCCTCTGTGCTCTCTCCTGTCTGATAGCACTCCTCTGTGCTCTCTCCTGTCTGATAGCACTCCTCTGTGCTCTCTCCTGTCTGATAGCACTCCTCTGTGCTCTCTCCTGTCTGATAGCACTCCTCTGTGCTCTCTCCTGTCTGATAGCACTCCTCTGTGCTCTCTCCTGTCTGATAGCACTCCTCTGTGCTCTCTCTTGTCTGATAGCACTCCTCTGTGCTCTCTCCTGTCTGATAGCACTCCTCTGTGCTCTCTCCTGTCTGATAGCACTCCTCTGTGCTCTCTCCTGTCTGATAGCACTCCTCTGTGCTCTCTCCTGTCTGATAGCACTCCTCTGTGCTCTCTCCTGTCTGATAGCACTCCTCTGTGCTCTCTCTTGTCTGATAGCACTCCTCTGTGCTCTCTCCTGTCTGGTGGGATGCCTCTGTGCTCTTTCCTGTCTTATCAGACAGGATATCCTGTCCTATCATACTGAGACCACACCCATCTTGTACATCAGTTTTGCCTTAAAATTACAAATAAGTTAGGGCCATCTGATTGTATTAATGTACAATGTGTTGTGAGCTGAATCGCTATATTCTATATGCTTATAGGTTGACCTGTTCATTCCTGGCATGTAAAGTAGATGAATTCAATGTATCCAGTGCCCAGTTTGTGGGTAACCTGCCAGAAAACCCTACCACTCAAGAAAATATCCTGGAACAAATCTTGGAATATGAGTTACTACTTATCCAACAGCTGAATTTCCACCTGATCGTGCACAATCCATATAGACCATTTGAAGGATATTTAATTGATCTAAAGGTAACTAGCAGGATTTAACCCCTTAATGACCAAGCCCATTTTCACCTCAAGGACCAGGCCAACTTTATTTTAGCGTTTTCGTTTTTCCTCCTCGCCTTCTAAAATCCATAACTCCTTTATATTTCCATGTACAGACCCATATAAGGGCTTGTCTTTTGCGTGACCAATTGTACTTTGTAATGAAACCTCTCATTTTACCATAAAATGTACGGCGGACCCCAAAAATTTTTTTTTTTAGGGAGGAAATTTAAATGAAAACCAACATTTTACACATTTTGGAGGGTTTTGTTTTCACACTGTACACTTTACGGTAAAAATGACGTGTTCTTTATTCTGTGGGTCAATACGATTATAATGATACCCATTGCTAGATACTTTAATATTTTTGTACAAAATCAGTAATCTAAAATCGCCCTATTTTGACCACCTATAACTTTTTCCGTATATAGGGCGGTATTAAGGCCCCTTTTTTTTTTGCGCCGTCATCTGTACTTTTTTTAGATACCACTTTTGCATTTATAAAACGTTAAGATCATCGTTTTTTTTTTTTTTTTATAAAATGTGACAAAAAAGCAGCATTTGTGGACTTTTTAAAATTTTTTACGTTTACGCCATTCACCGTACGGGATCATTAACATTATATTTTGATAGTTCGGACATTTACGCATGCGGCAATACCAAATATGTATAAAATTTTTTTTTTACACTTTTTGGGGGTAAAATGGGAAAAACTGACAATTTTCATTTTTATTGGGGAGGGGATTTTTCACTTTTTTTTTCTTTTTATTTTTACATTTTCCAACTTCTAAGCTCACCCTCCTATGTTCCCCCGTTGCTGCAGTATCGGTGTCCCGTTCCTCCGGCACTGCTCGGGTCCCTGCTTCTTAGGCTCGGAACGTCACACTGTGGTCAGCGTAACGCCGGTGATAGGCTGAACGCACTGTCATGTAAGGGGCTCAGGCCAGCTCCTTACATAAAAAAAAAATTCAAGTTTGATATAATTTAAATGACTGATCCATAGAATAAAGATAGCATGTCAGATTTACCGTATTGTGAGCTCCAGAAACATTATTGCTCCACAAAATTGCGTAATTCCAATTTTTTTAAAATTTATTTTGCCTTTACATGGAGCGGTGCTCGCGTCATACACGGCAGGTTCCGGCTGCTATCAGCAGCCGGGGACCCGCCGGTAGTGGCTGACATCTGCGATCACGCGGATGTCCGCCATTAACCCCTCAGATGCAGATCAGTACAGATCACGGCATCTGCGGCAGTGCGCATATTAAAATAGATGATCTGATCGCCTGCAGCGCTTCCACGGTGATCCGATCATCTGTAATAGCGGACGGAGGTACCCCTCACCTGCCTCAGTCCGTCTACTGGCGTCTCCTGCTTTGGTCTGAGATCGAGCAGACCAGAGCAGGAGATAGCCGATAACACTGATCAGTGCTATGTCCTATGCATAGCACTGAACAGTATTAGCAATCAAATGATTGCTATAGATAGTCCCCTATGGGGACATAAAAAGTGAGTAAAAAGAAAATCCCCTCCCCCAATAAAAATGAAAATTGTCAGTTTTTCCCATTTTACCCCCAAAAAGCGTAAAAATGTATATATAAAAAAAAAATTTGGTAATGCCATGTCTGAATTATCAAACTATAATGTTAATGATCCCGAACGGTGAACGGCGTAAACGTAAAAAATGAAGTCCAAAAATGCTGCTTCTTTGTCACATTTTATTCCCAAAAAAATGTATAAAAAAAGATATAAAAGTTTTATATATGCAAATGTGGTATCGATAAAAAGTACAGATGACGGCGCAAAAAATTAGCCCTCATACCGCCCTATATACGGAAAAATGAAAACTTTATAGGTGGTCAAAATAGGGCGATTTTAGATTACTGATTTTGTACAAAAAGTCTTATATTTTTTTTATTTTTTAGCGGTAGAAAAATATAAAATTATCTAGCCATGGGTATCATTTTAATCGTATTGACCCACAGAATAAAGAACACATGTCACTTTTACCGTAGATGGTACAGAGTGAAAACGAAACCCTCTAAAATGTGCAAAATTGTGGTTTTCATTTAAATTTCCTCCCTAAAAAAATATTTTTGGGGGTTTGCCGTACATTTTACGGTAAAATGAGAGGTTTTATTACAAAGTACAATTGTGGTCCCTTCCACATGGAGCAGCGTGGTGACGCGAGCCGTTAGTCAAGATGAGGGGATGGGACCACGGCCGGAGTGACTGATGCTGGTAAGTAGAAGTCCCCACCCAGGGGACTACTTGCAGGGCAGCCGGAGGGGACTTTGTAACTTAATCTCTTTATCATCCCTGGGGGCAAAAATGTTCTCCCGGGGATGGTGAGGATAACTATTTTAGCATATATAAAGTGTTGTCAAGCTTCATATATGCTAAAATCTGCTGATTGATTTGTTCCCTTTAGGTCTATAATGAAATATAAAAGCCACTACAACAAAGTGTTTTGGTTTGGTGTGTATTGAGTATGTGGTGTGCTTTTGTTTTTTAACTACTTCTCATTAGCAACTATGTCCCACCCCAGATCAAAACCCAACCCCCCCTCTCCCCCAGAAAGGCGACCGCAGCCTTGGTCTCCTACTATTCTTGTGTGGGCTGCAAGACCAAAATGCCCGGTAGTTCCACTGAATCCACCTGTCCCGCCTGCTCCACCATGCGCTCCATTCATCTTGTGCCTTCTCAGGATGTCCCTCCGGAACGCACGGTGTCTGCTCCTCCCCCAGATTGGGTTTTCTCCCTTTCCCAGTCGATCTCCGACCTGGCTAGGGTCTCCAGATCAGTGGCTTCGCCCTTGGAGCGGTCGTCCCTGCGTGTGAACCCCAGGGAATCCCGCTCGGTCTCTCCTGAACGCCCCCCCCCGCCCACTCCCAGCGCTCTCACAAGCCCCCCAAAGTAACTGCCAGGCTCTTCTCCAGAGTCATGTGTTCGGGATAGACTTTATTCCCGTAGGTCATGCTCATCTTCACCAGCTCACAGACAGTGCCCCTACTCTAAGGGCCATGCCAGGTCCCCAACTCCTCATTCTAGGTCTCACATGCCCCAGTCTAAGGCTACCACCACACGCTCCCACTCTCCAGGGGAAATAGCGGCTTTGGAGTCAGCCCGATGCACGGCCTTTGCCTCGGGTAACTTAGTGGTCGTCGTTCCATGTGGCTGAAGGCGTAGGATGCAGATGCTGCTTCAAAGCAATCTCTAATAGAGTTGCCTTTCTCCGGTACAGAGACCCTGGTTCCCGCTCTCTCCGTGGTCCACATTCCATGTGTAGAGAATTGGGAAGCAGACTTTCTCAGCCTCTCCTTTGCAGATCTGGGGGAGTGGTCTCTACATCCGTGGGCATCTGTGTAGATCTGCGAACTTTGGGGGACCACAGACGTGGACCTCTTCGCATCTCGCCACAACAGACAGGTTCCTTGCTTTGTCGCAAAGTCACGAGAACCTCTGGCGATGGACGCACTCGTTATCCTTAAGTCTTCCTTACCTCTTTTTTTTGTAGTTGTGCCTTCTGCTGTTGCATAACAATAACAACTCCCAGCATGCCCTTTTGAGTATGCTGGGAGTTGTTGATACGCAACAGCAGGAGGCCGGTCTTACCTCCTGCTGCTGCGCTCTGTCCGCCTGCCTGCTGCAGCCGCTCCTAGGGCCCCGATCCCACCACCGATGGCTTGGATCGCGGTCCCCACACCAGGTAAATACTCCCGACACCCGCTCTCGCCCTCTAGAAGTCCTCGCCCCACAGCAGGAGTCCTGGGGACGATCATGAGGTGGCACCAGTGCCACCTCACTCTTGCTGCTAAACGGTGATAGGTACCGTCTCGAACTGGTGGGGGGGGGGGGGGGGTGTAGTTGAGTGGCAGGGACCGGAATTCCCACGGCCTTGGTCCTAAAGGGGTTAAAAGAAACCGGTCACCCGTTCACCCACACTATAACCCAAAACACCGGGTGAACAGGAGACTGATGCGAGGACTGCTATACCTACCTGCAGTCCGAAACCCTGATCCTCTGAAGGTCCCCCTCTTTCACGCTGACTTGCACTTTGAGGCGGGCCCGCCGGCTAGATTTAAATATTCTTAAGTGTTGGTCACGTGACTGCCGCTTATGAATATTTAAATCCAGTCAGCGCTGAAAGAGGAGGACACTTAGAGGATCGGGGTTCCTGACTGCAGGTAGGTATAGCAGTCAGAGACCCTGCATCGGTCTCCTGTTCACCCGCACTATAACCCGGAATATCTGGTTATAGTGCAGGTGACAGTTTTCCTTTAAAACTCTGCATAATCGGGTATGGCTTTTTTTTCTGGCATTATTACCGTAGGCTTCTCCATAGAAGTTGAAGAAGGCAGAGAAAAACACACATTCTTAATAATGTTTGGCTTTGTTGCCACAGGACAGGTATGATTAAGGTAAAATAAAGTTTTACATACACCCAATAACTCAACTTTTTCTTTTTAGACACGATACCCAATGCTGGAAAATCCTGAAATGTTGAGGAAAAACTCTGATGACTTCTTGCACCGGGTTGCACTGACTGATGCCGGTCTACTGTTCACACCATCCATTATTGCTCTCACAGCGGTTTTATCCAGTGCGTCTAGGGCAGGAATTAATATGGAAAGGTACAAGAAATATTTTACATGTAAATTCTTTCTTTAGCAAATTCTCTTTAGTCAGTTTTGTACATTGCAGCCCATGTCAGAAAATGTTTTTTTTTTTTTTTTTGTGTTCCCCAGTTATTTATTGGAGTGTCTGTCACTGAAGGATAGTAGAGAAACCATGACTCACCTATTGGATGGAATGAGACGTACGTTTTGTATACTTGTGTGTGTTTTGCCCTGCATTTATCCTACTGGAGTCATTTTTGACTATAGCATTAAAACATTTCCCAAGAAATAATTCTGGACATCTTTTCTTACGGCTCTGTCGTGCCATTCATGTTATTCTCACAAGAAATGTATAACTAGTCAACTGGGTGTTGCCATCTGAGGTCCTGTCCCTACACAGTCTGATACTATACAATTAAGCTGACCGTGATGGGACACACTTCCAACTGGTAATGCCCAGTCGGATATATAATAAAACAATAGAGGAACAGTGAAAGACAGAGGGGGAGATTTATCAAAACTGTGTAGGGTAAAAGTTGCCCATAGCAACCAATCAGATTGCTTCATTAATTTTTTGAAAAGGCCTCTGAAAACTGAAAGAAGCGATCTGATTAGTTGCTATGGGCAACTGGACAGGTTTTGATAAATCTCCCCCAGAGGCTTAAAGAATAGAGTTTCCAGAATTACTGAATGGGGAATGGATGTATTTAGTATTTACACTTCAAGCCTTTCACTTAATTTACATTAAATGACACTCACTGGACACTGTATTGGGTACACCTTGCTAGTACCAGATTGGATCCAATTTGGCATTTATTCTTGGTGGCATACTTTCCACCAGAGGCTGAAAACATAATGGCATCCATTATACAAATCTCCACCACATCCCAAAGGGGATCTATTTGGTTGAGATCTGGTGAAGGTCATATGAGCACCGTGAACTTTTGTCATGTTCAAGAAACCAGTTTGAGATGATGTGAGCTTTGTGACGTGCTGTGTTATCCTGCTGGAAGTAGCAATCAGAAGATGGACATGGTCAGCAACAATACTCGAGTAGGTTGTCAATGATGTTCAAGTGGGCCCAAAGTGTTCCAAGAAAATGGCCTCCACACCCGTCCGAATGCAGAATGGATCCATGCTTATGTTATTTACACCAAATTTTGGCCATGACATCTGAATGTTGCAGCTTAAATCAAGACTCTTGGACCAGGCAACATTCTTCCAGTCTTCCATGGTCAAATTTTGATTAGCCTGTGTGACTTGTAGCCTCAGTTCTTAGCTGATTGGCGTGGCACCCGGTCTAGTTTTCCGCTGCTGTAGCCCATCTGCTTCAAGCTTGCCATTTGATTTGGTTGATTATCTGTTTGTGTTAACAAGCGATTGAATAAGTGTAACTAATAAAGTGCCCAGTGAGTGTATTTTTTATGTGATTATATAACTAGTTTTCTGATGTTCTGATCTCTGCAACCTGTGATTTAGTGTTAGATCTCCTGCACACAGAGGGGGAAATATATCAAAACCTGTCCAGAGGAAACATTGCTGAGTTGCCCGTAGCAACCAATCAGATTTTTCATTTTTGAATGAAAGAAGCGATCTGATTGGTTCCTATTGGCTACTCAGCAAATTATCCTCTGGACAGGTTTTGATTAATCTTCCCCAGAGTCCCTATGAATTTGTATTATAGACTCATGGTGACGCTGTGAAACTTTATGGACCTTCAGAGCAGTCTGTTGGCACAGTATTGCAGATCTGTTATAAGGCACCTGTACTATACCCAACAAAACAACGGGGACCTGCCTGCTATTAGATTCATACAGTTCACATGACTGTCCGTTTACTGATATCTTCTCTTACTGATTATAGGACTTAAGATCCTGGTGTCAAAATATGAAGCTGTCAGACCTGAAGAAGTTGCTATGATTGAGAAAAAATTGGAAAAGTGCCACAGCTCGGAATTTTCCTCTGCGGGGAATGTGTAAGTCACTGTTTCCCAACCAGGGTGCCTCCAGCTGTTGCAAAACTACAACTCCCATGCTGTCCCAGGCATGCTGGAAGTTGTAGTTTTGCAACAGCTTGAGGCACCTTGGTGTGAGTAGTAAAACAATACTTATATTCTACATATAAATAGGTCTTTCTAATCTCTTACCCCTTGTGCTTGCATCTTTCTGTCACAAGAAAATTTGCACAGAACACGTGGATTTCGGTGCTGAGGTTTGTTTAAAACCCCCTTCATTTATATGGAACTAAACGCGTTCAGATTGCACAACAAATTTTGTAGGGACACTTTTCCATGATAGTATATTGCACCAGTGTTTGTCACTTCAGGCCTCCTATTATATTCTACATAATGAATCAAATTGGTCAGTTTACTAAATTTATTAAAACCAATAACTCATAAAACTGTCTGCAAATAAACTTCTAATTTGTATACAAAACATGCTTATTTCTAGGAGGAAAAGAAAAGGTTATGAAGATGGTGGTTACATATCGAAAAAGCCTAAAACAGAAGAGGTTTGTACAACACTGGAATTAATGTGAATGTACAGGTTGGGGTAGTGCAGGGCAATGTTATACATTACAACCAGTGGGTAGTAATGGTTCATCTTTTTATGTTTCTTTGACTTTATCTACATGAAAACTGCAGCTGTAAAATTATTTATCATATGATTAATACTTGCTGAAAAGCACTGCTGTCTCTTACTGTGGCTATTTTTTTTTTTTATTCTTTTTTTTTTAGGAGGACTGGAGTGACGATGATCTTGTGGACTCTCTCTAGTAGCTCAGCATCACCTGATGCTTTATGTACATAATAAATTGTATATTAC
The DNA here is from genome assembly GCF_029499605.1 of Hyla sarda. NCBI lineage: Eukaryota > Metazoa > Chordata > Amphibia > Anura > Hylidae > Hyla > Hyla sarda. The sequence continues at coordinate 520,435,008 of NC_079189.1, forward strand.
CTTTTATTTTTATTTTTTACATCTTTGTAATGTACTAAAAGTTTATTTGTTTGTCTTGATTTTCTTATTCACTTGTTTAAAGCATTGACTCACAGACACAGAATTTATTAAAGGGAATCTGTTCAGCTAAACAACCAGTCTGAACTGCCAGGATCATGTTGGATGGCAGGGGAGCTTGGCAGATATACAGTGCATTCAGAATGTTTTCAGACCTTTTCATATTTTGTTGTGTTGCAGCCTTGTGCTTATCCCATAATGACAAAAGTAAAAACAGAATGTTGGCAATCTTGGCTAATTTATTGAAAAGGGGGAAAAATTTGAATAGTTTATTGGCATACGTATTAAGACCCATCACTCAGTTCTTAATTGAATCACCCTTTGGAAGCCTACAGTCTTGTTCGGTTAGAATGCCACAAGGTCTGCACATCTGGATTTAGGAATTTTCAGCCATTCTTCTCTGCAGATCTCTTAACCCCTTAACACAGGACATAAATGTACATCCTGGTACTTAATGCACCAGGACGTACATTTTACCCGATCATCCATGACAGCACCCCTGGAGAGGACCTACCACCGTGGGACAGGAAACCTGGATACATTTGGACCTCCTCATCTCCACCCTCAGTTCAGGTTTCCTGTCCTACGGAGAGGAGGCCTGGAAGAATTTCTGACCTCTTTCCTCCCGATCCTGAGCTGCGGGGCCCCCATTGCCTCTGGTGGAGAGGGGTTTCCCGGCTGGCGTAAATCTCCACGGGAGCCGCCGGCACGACTGCTGTGGGGTCGGGCAGGGTCTGGTCCGGGTTCGGCGGTGTTTCCTCCAGGAGACGCCGTGGAGTCTGCGGATCCGGTGGCCAGCTCTCCCGTCTCTGCGCGTCCTCTGCGTGTGTGCGCGCGCATGCGAAAGGGACGTGTCACGCAATGATGACTTCAGGCCCAGTAACCCTGGGGGATGCGCAGGCGGCGTGCGCACGAAAATATAAGAGACGTGGATTCCGGTCCCGGGCATCTGTTGCATCTTCTGTGTCCTGAGATCACACCGACTGCAGCAGCCAGCCCCTCACCCGTGCAGTATCCTATACTGCAGTGTTCCTGAGTTGGTGCCTGAATTCCGGTTCTTGCCAGACCGAAGACCTTCTCCAGCATGCCTGATCCTGGGAAAGAAGTTGGACGCGCTAAATCCAAGAGCTCCAGCCCGGTATTACAGCTTCCTTGGATGAGACCTTTCCATGTTTTTTCCTCTTAATGGCTAATTGGGGTTATCATGTGCTTCATTGTAGGCAGATAAAAGCTCTACTGAGGCCTCTAGGAAAGAGTCATCTAAAGCTCATAATAAGGTATGTGGACCGTGCAGAAACCCGCTAGATTCCTCTTATAAAAGAACAATTTGTCCATCCTGTGTAGACACCTTAGTTGCCCAGGAATCATCTTCATTAGCACTAACCATCAAAAAGATGATTAAGGATGAGCTTAAGAGTTCTCTGCAGGGCTTAGGCCTAACAAACCAGAAGGATACGACTGCCCTTCCTGCCCCGCTATCCCAATCCCCCTCTCATGAATCCACTATAGGGGAAGAAAGGGAGGTTTTATCTTCTGAGGAAGAAATTGAAGATTCAGATTCTGTATCCTGGATTACTCATGAGGATACAGAACAACTTATTAAGGCTATCCGTATTACCACAAATATGGAGGAAAGTAAAGAGCCTTGGTCAGCTGAGGATGCGCTCTATGAGGGTCTAGGTCTTAAAGATAGGCGCACTTTCAGTCTCCATAACAAAGTATAAGCTTTCATCGATAAGGAGTTGTCAGCCAGACAAAAATTCTTACCTGACTAAACACTTGAAGACAAAAATATCCCTTTCAGGAGGAAGTCACAAAGAATTGGGATAGAGACCCCCTTATTGATGCTCCTGTGGCAAAAATCTCTAAAAAGATTGCTTTACCATTTGAAGATCTCGGCGCTCTCTGATCCTATGGATAAAAAAATTTTTTGTTCAATAAAAAAACCTGGGAAGTAGAAGCAGGTTCTCTTAGAGCCTCAGTATGTGTGTCTAGGTCCCTAAGAGTATGGTTAGCATAACTTAAAACGCATATTGAGAATAAAACTCCAAAATTTTAGATTCTTTTCCAGTGATTTTCCAAAGCTGATGATTTTTTTTTTTTAGCAGATTCTGCTGTGGATCTTTTTAAATCTTCTGCTAGGTCAGCAGCTTTGTTGAATTCAGCCAGGAGAGCCATCTGGCTCACATCCAAATCTAAACTCTGTGCTATCCTTTTGTGCAGGTGACCTTCTCTTTGGGCCTCCTTTTAGACGATATTCTTCTTAAAGCTTCTGATAAAAATAAGGGTTTTCCTGTCGTCGTTCCCCCCCCCCCCCCCCCCCCCCCTCCCACAGACAGTCCTAATCTTCCTTTAGGGGTAGGGGCAGAGGTAAGCGTTCCTTTCAGGGGAGCCAAAATAAAAAATTTAGAGTATCAGGGAGAGGTAGGGGTTTCCTCTTTAATCCCAATAGAGATTCTTGCCCCAAAGATTCCCAACAATGACACCTTTACTCCAGTAGGGGGGTGCCTGTCCGGATTTGTGGAAGCTTGGAGAACTATTTCTTCAAGCCCCTGGGTCCTAAACACCATCTCCTTGGGACTCAAAGTTTTTCCCCCAGACAGATATTTCCCTACTGGAGTAATCCCCTGAAACAATCGTCAATGTGGCTGGAGATCAAGTCCCTCTTACAAAAAAGCGCCCTTGTCCCAGTTCCAAATTCAGAAGAGAAGCTGAAAAAAAGTTCCCCATTCAGAAGAGAAGCTGAAAAAAAAAAAACCTCAGGAGCATTCAGTGTAATACCTCAAGGCCCTGAACAAGTTGCTAACCTAGAAAAAAATCTGCATGGAATCAATCAAGTCGACTATTCCCAAACTGTGTGAGGCTGGGTTCACACTACGTTTTGTCCCATACGGGAGCGCATACGGCAGGAGGGAGCTAAAAGCTCGCGCTCCCGTATGTAACCGTATGCGCTCCCGTATGCCATTCACTTCAATGAGCCGACCGGAGTGAAACGTTCGGTCCGGTCGGCTCATTTTTGCGCCGTATGCGCTTTTACAACCGGACCTAAAACCGTGGTTGACCACGGTTTTAGGTCCGGTTGTAAAAGCGCATACGGTGCAAAAATGAGCCGACCGGACCAAACGTTTCACTCCGGTCGGCTCATTGAAGTGAATGGCATACGGGAGCGCATACGGTTACATACGGGAGCGCGAGGTTTTAGCTCCCTCCTGCCGTATGCGCTCCCGTATGGGACAAAACGTAGTGTGGACCCAGCCTAACATCGATCGATCTAGAACAGTGGTTCTTAACCTGGGTTCGATCGTACCCCAGGGGTTCAGTGAGTCAGTCCCGGGGGTTCAGCAGGGGAGGTTGTAAAAGGACAGGCAAACCAAGCAATTGCTTGGGGCTCCGACCTGGCCTGGGCCCCGAGCAGAGCCGGTGTTTGCCCATCCTGTAGCGACGGGGCAATTCCCCCCATCACTATTAACTCCCTGCGGCCTCGCTTTAAGTTTAAAAACGTAGGGCGGCCGGGACGTTACTGATGTCCCGTGCATGCGCCCATGGAAATGAAGGCGCCGAGGACCGGAGGATAGAGAAGGAGAAAGATGCGCGCTGCACAGCTTGGTAAGTGACCAGCGGCACGTCATCTTCGGTGCTCCGACCACCGATCCCGAGACCTACTGCTATAGCCGGAGTGGTGGTCGGAGAACTGAAGTGGGGCAGTACACAGGCATACAGCCTACAGCCATACACTGTATATGGCTGGAGGCTGTATGTCTGTGGGGGAACACTGCCTACATCAGTGGGCTTCAACTGGTGGACCTCCAGATGTTGCAAAACTACAACTCCCAGCATGCCCGGACAGCCGTTGGCTGGGAGGTGTAGTTTTGCAACATCTGGAGGGCCGCAGGTTGAAGACCACTGGCCTACATAATATGTGGGGGAACACTTGCCAAGGTAAAGCCGCACATTTCTGAACTGGTCTCTGAAAGACAACGGCAGAAGTCACACTGATTTGCAGTAAATATTCATTATGTTTTTGTGTGAAAATCATCATGTTTTCATGGTTTTGTTCTTAATGGTTTTGTTCATTTTGTGCACCTATGTATAAATATATACTTAAATGGGCACTGTCAGATATAAAACCTTTTGATATGTTGTAAAGCATGTATAACCAATAGGTTTTAAAATTGCTTTCATTAGTAAATTTTCAGTATTTGATAGTGAAAAAAACAGTCAAACAACTGCCCCCTCTGCCTCCTGGAATACATTCACTGCTTCTGTGAACACTGCTTCGTCCTGGACTCCAGGACTTTTTGGAGGGGCTGTACACACTGTAGAGACTCATGAGAAGGGGAGGGGCAGGAAGACTGCTGCCGACTCTCACACAGAAGACATCAATGAGAGAGGCAGAAACATGCATTACAGATGAAAAAGTAAGTGTCCAAGTGTGTGTGTGTGTGTGTGTGTGTGTGTGTTAAAGGGGACTACCTCCAGCTGTTGCAAAACTACAGCTCCCAGCATGCCCACACATCATTTGGCTGTGCAGGCATGCTGGGAGTTTTAGTTTTGCAGCAGCTGGAGGCACCCTGGTTGGGAAGCACTGGACTGAGGGGGAGTGGCTATCACAGTGAGTACCCACCCCCTGCTTCTGGGGGATAAAATTAGGGTATTTCAGAAATAAAGCTAATTCTGAGAGAAATGTAGGTCACAGACACATACAAAGTACATGTACATGATCAGGATGAGATACTGAGCAACATATAACAGTTTTGTTTTTTTGAGTGATCTGACTGGTACGCTTTAAGTATATACCTCCTATGTTTTGAATTTGAAATCATATTTTATTTTTCCAATTAAGAGGGGTTCGGTGAATGCGCATATGAAACTGGTGGGGTTCAGTACCTCCAACAAGGTTAAGAACCACTGATCTAGAAGATGCTTACTACCACATCCCAATCCATTCCTCTCATCAGAAGTTCCTCAGAGTGGCAGTGTTCTTAGAGGGGAAGTGGGTCCACCTTCAGTATACAGCTCTACCCTTTGGGGTATCCCAAGCACCCAGAGTGTTTACAAAAGTAATGGCTGAGACAGTTGCCTTCATCAGAACAAAGGACATTCTTATAGTTCCATATCTGGACGACTTTCTTATTGTGGCGAGTTCAGAAGATCTGCTTACCCAACAAATAAAGTCTATAAGTTCAATTTTCAAATTCCTAGGTTGGAACCTGAACCTGAAAAAATCCTTTCTTGTTCCCTCCAGGACCTGTCAATTTTTAGGAATATCCCTAGACTCAACGTCTCAAATGTCAATACTGCCGCCAGTGAAACAGTTATCGCTCAAAGAGAAGGTACTAAATCTGTTTCTATCCCACACTTCTTTCAGAGAGGCAATATCAGTCCTAGGTCTTATGACAGCAGTAATTCCTGCGGTAAGGAGGGCCCAGTTCAGGTCAAGAGAGCTACAGCTAGACATCCTATCCAACTGGAATGGGGAAAGTTCGTCCTTGAACCAGGTTCCTTCTATCCTCCAAAGCGAGGCTCTCCCTCAGGTGGTGGCTAAGCCCCCAAAATCTTTCCAAAGGGGTTCCCTGGTTTCCCTCCTCACTGGTAAATGGGGCTGGGGAGCTCATGCGGATCGATCGCAGTCTCCTTAAGGGGAAGTGGAATCAACATCTGGTTTCTTCCTCCTCAAATTACAAAGAGCTCTCAGCAGTCTTTCAAGCACTCCTCTGCCTGTCTCACAAAATAAAGGGAAAGGATGTCTTAATCTATAGACAACACCACCACAGTGGCATACCTCAACAAGCGGGGGGGGGGGGGACAAGGTCCAAACAGCTTATGGACCTGACATCTCAAATCTTTCTTTTTGCAGAGACCTGTGTGTCATCTATACGGGCAGTACACCTGAAGGGCAAAGAGAATACCATAGCAGATTTTCTCAGCAGAAACAAGATGAGCCAGTCAGAGTGGTCGCTATATCCAGAAGTCTTCAGTATAATAAGTCACAGATTTGGAGTCTTCTCAGTAGATCTGTTCGCTTCAAAACAAAACGCTTCCCAAGTTCTACTACCTCAATCCTCTGTATCATCCATCTTCAGTGGATGCTTTCTTTCAGTCCTGGACAAAGGGAATAGGGTACGCTTTTCCTCCCTTCTGCCTAACCCCAGCAGTCCTAAGGAAGATTCAACAGGACCATTCCCAAGTCTTGCTTATTGCTCCCTTCTGGCCCAGAAGACCCTGGTTCACCCTTCTGATGACTTTGTCAGTGTGCCAACCTTGGATTCTTCCAGACAAGGAAGATCTCCTCTCGCAGGGTCCAGTTCTGCATCCTCCATCCCCGCATCTACATCTCACGGCCTGGATGCTGAAAGGCTAATCCTCAGAAGGAGAGGCTTTACTGATGGGGTAATTAGTACCTTACTTGCAAGCAGGAAGGAAGTAACCTCAAAAATCTACCTTAGATCTTGGAAAGCTTTTCTTAATTTTGCAGGTGATGGAGTAGACCCCCCTAGGTGAACCTAATATCCCTGTCATTCTCAGTTTTCTACAGAAAGGATTGGAGTTAGGCCTCAGTCCTAATACTCTCAAGGTTCAAATCTCTCTGTTCCTAAGTTCCTTTTTAAACTATAAGTTGGCTGACCAGCCTCTTATTAAAAGATTTCTGGTAGGAGCCGCCAGACTCCGTCCTTCAACTAGGTCCTTAGTCCCACCATGGGATCCTACTTTAGTTCTAGACGCTGTCATGATCCCTCCATTTGAACCTTTGGAATCTGTTCCCATTAAAGTTTTAACAATTAAACTTTCTTTTCTCTTGGCCATTACTAGTGTTGCTCGCGAATATTCGCAATTCGAATATTATTCGCGAATATCGCATATTCGCGAATTCGCGAATTTCGCGAATATAGCGCTATACATTCGTAATTACGAATATTCGTTTTTTTTTTTTTTTTTTTCTTCACAGTACACATCACAGTGATCACCCCTCTCTGCTTCCAGCTTGTGTGGTGTAAAGAAGGCTGTAATACTACTGTGTGAGACTGGCGTGCGAAAATTCGCATATGCGAAAATTCGCATATGCTAATTTTCGCATATGCGAATTTCCACATATGCTAATTTTCGCATGCGCGTATTTTCGCATACGCGAAAATAAAACGAGAATGTAACGAATATGCGAATATTCGCGAATATATGACGAATATTCGTCCATATATTCGCGAATATTCGCGAATTCGAATATGGCCTATGCCGCTCAACACTAGCCATTACCACAGCAAGGAGGGTGGGAGAATTACATGCCCTTTCAGCTTTTTCCCCTTATACCAAAATTCTTGAGGATAGAGTTGTAATGAGAACATTAACGCCCTTCTTTCCTAAGGTGGTGTCTGATCATCAAAATCAGGATATTCTCCTCTCTTTCTGTGATAATCCAAGAGAAATGTTTTCATAATTTAGATGTTTAATCACTTTATTTAGATTCTACTAAAAGTTTTCGTTAATCTGAAAACCTTCTCTTACAGTTTTCTGGCCCTAATAGTGGTAAAGCTGCCTCTAGATCCACTATTAGTAGGTGGATTAAACTTGCCATTAGCATGGCTTATGAGCCTAAAAATCAGGACTTCCCTTCTTTCTTTAAAGCTCACTCCACAAGAGCAGTTGCAGCCCCTTGGGCAGAAAAAGCCGACGCTTCCTTAGATCAAATTTGTAGGGCAGCCACCTGGTCATTTAGCCATACCTTCCTGAAACACTACATGTTGCACCTGGAACCAGTTGCCGATCTAAGTTTCGGTTGCAAGGTTCTTCAGGCTGCTGTCCCCCCGCCTATTTATTTCTATTCTAGTCTCCAGGGGTGCTGTCATGGGTGATTATGGATTACTTACCGGTAATCTGTTTTTCGAGAACCTATGACGGCACCCCTCGGATATCCCTCCCTTTTTAAAAATTTTTTTTTTTTTTTTATATATATCTTGTATTTTTGTGCATGTTGTTCTGCCTCTTGCTCCGTAGGAGTACTTTATAATTGAACTGAGGGTGGAGAGGAGGAGGTCCAAATTTATACAGGTTTCCTGTCCCACGGTGGGAGGTCCTCTTCAGGGGTGCTGTCATGGGTTCTCGAAAAATAGATTACCGGTAAGTAATCCACCTTTTTTCCTGTACGGGAGTAGTGCTTGCATCATACACAACAGGCCCCTGCCGGTAATGACTGACATTAGCGATTGCACTGATGTCTGCCATAAACCCCTCAGGTGCTGTGATCAATACAGATCATGGCATCTGCAGAGCTGTTCGGGACCACTGCTGTAAAAACGTGTTGTTCCAATCAGCTGAAAGAACGGCGGGAGGGCACTTACCTGCCTCCTCACTGTCTGATCAGTGGCTCAGCAGCCTGGAAGCCTCAGCAGCATTGAACAGTGTATGCAATCCAAGGATTTCATGTAATAGTCCCCTATGAGGACTAAAAATAATAGTGTACAAAAAGTAAAAAAATAAATAAATAAATAGATGTGAATTAATCCCTTCCCTAATAAGTTTGAATCAACCCCCTTTTCCCAATATAAAAAAATAAATATATGTGGTATCGCCCCGTGCATTAATGTCCGAACTATAACAATGTAACTTTAAACCGCACAGTCATTGGCGTATACGTAAAAAAATAAAAATAAAAAACCCTAAGGCACCCAGAATTGCAGAGGCAGCACACCAGATGGAAGAGTCCCATAAAGTGTAGTTTATTTCATGGTGAAAAAAAAAAGGTACAAATGCTTCAGTAGCCTCGCCACCATTTTCAAGTGCCAAATAGCGAACAGGGAGGGCTTTATATATCTGCCCACATACTTACAACATTTAACATAATTGACATTATGAAGACTGTTTACTTAAATAAAGATCAAAATCATCATATTACATATAAAGCATACATGCTGTGCAGATAAACCAGTGAACATACATCAAATAAGGGGAGAATATCTGTGCTGCAGGGACCATCTGTCGGGGAGGGATAGTCATTCCGAGCTGTCCATCTTCACCGGAGGGGCCTCTTCTCTGCGCTTCGGGCCCGGCCCCGGAATAGTGACGTTGCCTTCTTGACGACGACGCACAGGGACGTTCATGAGCAACGTCCCTGTGCGTCGTCGTTAAGGCAACGTCTCTATTCCGGGCGCGGAGAAGAGGCCCCCCGGTGAAGATGGACAGCCCGGCGGAACGACTATCCCTCCCCACCGGACAGTCCCTGCAGCACAGATGGCCCGGACCAGCTCACCCTAACGTCCCACCGAGCAGAGGTGAGTACAAAACTAAAGGGGGGGGGGGGGGGGGGGGGCTGGATGATATTGAAGGCCGCAGTGGTCTTCAACCTGCGGACCTCCAGATGTTTCAAAACTACAACTCCCAGCATGCCCGGACAGCCGATGGCATGCTGGGAGTAGTAGTTTTGGAACATCTGAAGGTCCACAGGCTGAAGACCACTGTAATCAGACATTGGCAAGCCGTGATGATGAAGGGGGGGGGGGGGAGGTGGGCTGATGACAGGTGGTGATGATGAAGGGGGGGGTGGGAAGATGACAAGGGGATGATGACAGGTGGTGATGATGAAGGGAGGGATGATGACAGGCGGTGACGATGAAGGGGGGGATGATGACGGTAATGATGACAGGCGGGGATGATGATAGGCGGTCATGATGGAGGGGATGATGATGATGATAGGCGGTGATGATGAAGGGGGGGATGATGAAGGGGGGATGATGACAGGGTGATGATGATGAGGGTGTTAATGACAGGGGTCTGGATAATGACAGGGGGGATGATGTATTTCCCACCCTAGGCTTATAGTAGAGTCAATACCTTTTCCTGGGTTTTTAGGGTGAAATTAGGGGCCTCTGCTTATATTCGGGTCGACTTATACTTGAGTATATACGGTAGTTAATTTAACCCTTAACTACCCCCATTTGTGAGGGTCGGGTTTTTGTTTAAAGTCCCATACAAATCAATGGGAAATGTATGTTCCCACATAACTTCCATACGGCTGGAGATATTTCAATAACTGGTACACATATTACAGGTCGGGATATGAGGACGGGATAGGAGGTCAAGATAGCAGGTCGAAATTGGAGGTCGAGATTAGGGATCGACCGATATCGTTTTTTTAGGGCCGATACCGATAATCGGTGCAGGTTAGGGCCGATAGCCTATAACTTATACCGATATGCCGGTATACGTCATCGGCTATTTATCCCCCCGGCGGCACCACTGCAGATCATTGATTTAAAGTGGGCGCTTTAAATCAATGATCTGCAGCGGCTTTTGCGGTGCCATAGACCGCCGCCGCCACCACCCGCTTCTCTTCCCCTGCCTATCCGGGGGTCCTGAGACCTATCACCGCCCCGCCCCGGCCCCATTGCCTCCCCCATCCCTGGTTTTATAATTACCTGTTCCCGGGGTCCACTCTACATCTGGCTCTGGTGGTGTCTTCCTGAGCTGTCACTGTGCGCACTGACGGTGACGTCGCATCACGTCATGTCACTCGTCATTGCGCACAGCGTAACGCAGGACGCAGCAGGAGCCAGAAGTAGCGTGGACCCCGGGAACAGGTAATTATAAAACCGGGGATGGGGGAGGCAATGGGGCCGGGGTGGTGCGGGGGCGGTCTCGGTGCGGGGGGGCATTATCGGCTCATCAGGAGCGGGACATAGCAATATAACAGCCATAGTTTGCCTTTTTGGAGTTACCACTTTATAGGACAGGTTACTCTCTCATATTGTGTAGGGGACCTCTTCTCTGTCCCTGCAGGTTGCCGAGTTCCTGAGAATCGAGACTGAGAGTGGAGGACTGCAGTTGGCGTTCTTCTGATGGTGACTGATAGAGCGCAGGTTCTGACTTGTATTTCTTTCCCTGCTCCTCTCTCCCCCCCCCCTTCAGTGGCTTACTCTCCTCTCTTCATTCCCTTTCCGCTCCCCCCTTCTGTTCCCCCTTTTTCTTTTTCTCCCCTCCTTGTTCTTTTTCCCATATTCCTGTACTTTCCTCTGACCACTGGCTGTCCTGTTGGACGATATGTTTTTGTGCTCTGGGCTTTTTTTTTCTTCAGCCGCCAGTAGGTGCTGATTGTGCCGTGCTAAGATTTGATTGACACATTTGTAATCATATTATTTCCCTGTTATGCACAGGGCATGCTCTACCTCCTGTCTACGTTTTGGCCTTTTGTACAGATGTTTTCTGTCCTTTATCCTTTTGGAATGTCTTTCCTTGTTTTTTTTATTTTTTTATTAATAAACGTTTCTTTGAATGTTAGAAAAAAAAAGTTAAACAATCTTGCAAAACTCAATTTCAGTTTTCACTTTGCAGTGGTAATGGATTTATCAAATGCTAATGTCGCATTAAAAGTACAGTAATGGCCATTCTTACCAAAGATTTGTGCTTGTGTTGGTGGTAAATGACCATGTCCTGTTTCGCAAAAAAAAAATTGCCAAAACAACTACCTAATACATGGGTGCATGCTACTGTGGCAATGTATGTGTGGAGAAGTGGCACCCTTTTTAGCTGTGCACCCCTCCCTGTTTGCAGGAGGTTTTTAAATTGATAATGGAGCCTGCATGTCCCCCAGTCAGAGGCTCAGCAGAGGTAGAGGAAGTGTGTTAGGGTCCCATCTGAAGTGAAGCCACCTCTGCATGTTGGCTTTCTGAAAGTTTCTTCCATCTAAACAGGATCTGTGGAACTTAGCCAGAGTGCCCATTGGGTTCTTGGTCACCTCTCTTACCAAGGCCTTTTTCCTTACAATTACTTGGTGGGGTGGACAGCTCCAGGAAGAGTCCATTTAATTTAAACTGAATTATGGAGGCCGCTCTTCTTTTTGGAACTTACAGTGCAACAGAAATTATTTTGTACACCTCCAGATCTGTGCTTCCACATAATCCTGTCTTTGAGTTCTGCAGGCAGTTCCTCCCACTGCATGGCATGATTTTTGCTTTTATATAGGTTGTATAGGTTACATAGGATGTGAGAGCGAGGACACTACCTGGTAGGTTGGGATGGGGAGCAAGAGCGGCCTGAAGACGTACCTGGAGAGGGGTGGGGTGGCAAGAGGAGGCCGAACGAACCTCCCAGGAGAGAGGGCGCAAGGAGGACCGCTTTAAGGCAGTAGCCACCTCAAGAATAGTAAGTGACTAAGGTGGCGACTGCCTGTCTGGGGGGGGGGGGGATGGGAGATTCGGATCTGGGTTCGGACATGGAAAAGAGCCCAACAGATAAGTAAGCCAACCCAGAGAAAAAAAATGGAACAAGCTCACCCAGGTTCCTGTGTCCTGTTGCAGCTGGATCAGCAGTGCAGGTGTGGGTCCCTTGCAGAGGTGGTGGTCCTTTGAGAGAAAGAGAACCCTTGTCCAGAAGCCGCGAAATAGGTAGCAGCATGCAGGAACAGCAGTGTAAGATCCAACTGCTCTCTACAGGGATCTTACGCTGCTGTTCCTGTATGCTGCTACCGATTTTGCAGCTTCTGGACAAGGGTTTTTCTTCTCTCATAGGACCACCACCTCTGTGTTCGGCCCCACCCCTCTCACAGCAGCGTAAGATCTCTGTAGAGAGCAGCTGGAACATAACGGTGCATACTTTATGGACTGTGCCCCTTGTTCGCAAGTGGGGGATCAGGCAGTGCCATGCTCCTGTCCCCTCAACCTAGATAAAATAACATAGGAGAGAAAAAGTAAAAACTAGAAAACAAAAAGAAGACCAGGTCTGGAGAGCTCCAGACCTGCGTCTGTCTCCTACTGACACTAAGCTGAAACTGATTAGTTTAGAGTCAGTGGGCGGGGTATATCCTGCCAGGAGGGGCCAACTTTCTTTTTGTATGCCTAGTGTCAGCCTCCTAGTGGCAGCAAGATATACCCATGGTTCCTGTGTCCCCCAATGGAGCCGAACGAGAAAGTGGTACCAATAAGACTACAGATCATGGCGCAAAAAATGAGCGCTCATAATGCAGCTTCGTATGCAAAAAATGAAAGTTATAGGTGGTCAAAATAGAGAGATTTTAACCACTAAAGGACGCAGGGTGTACAGGTATGCCCCCATTCCCAAATCCTTAACCCCTTAAGGACCCAGCCAATTTTCACTGTAGGACATGGCCATTTTTTGCACATGTGACCACTGTCACTTTAAACATTAATAACTCTGGGATGCTTTTACCTTTCATTCTGATTCAGAGATTGTTTTTTAGTGACATTCTACTTTATGTTAGTGGTAAAATTTTGTCGATACTTGCATAATTTCTTGGTGAAAAATTCCCAAATTTGATGAAAAAATTGAAAATTTAGCAATTTTTTTTTTAACTTTGAAGCTCTCTGCTTATAAGGAAAATGAATATTCCAAATAAATTATATATTGATTCACATATACAATATGTCTACTTTATGTTTCCATCATAAAGTTGACATGTCTTTACTTTTGGAAGACATCAGAGGGCTTCAAAGTATAGCAGCAATTTTCCAATTCTTCACAAAATTTTCAAAATCAAAATTTTTCAGGGACCAGTTCTGGTTTGAAGTGAATTTGAAGGGCCTTCTTATTAGAAATACCCCACAAATGACCCCATTATAAAAACTGAACCCCTCAAAGTATTCAAAATGACATTCAGAAGGTTTGTTAACCCTTTATGTGTTTCACAGGAATAGCAGCAAATTGAAGGAGAAAATTCAAAATCTTAATTTTTTACACTCGCATGTTCTTGTAGACCCAGTTATTGAATTTTTACAAGGGGTAAAAGGAGAGAAATCTTTGGGCGCAAACCTCCAGCAGTTTCAAAACTACAACTCCCAGCATGTACGGATCGCCGAAGGGCATGCTGGGAGATGTAGTTATGCAATAGCTGTAGGTACGCAACTACAACTCCCAGCATGCCGAGACAGCTGTTTGGACATGCTGGGATTTGCAGTTTTGCAACATCTGGAGGGCTACAGTTTTAGAGAACACTGCAAGGTGATCTCCAAACTGTGGTCCTCCAGTTGTTGTAAAACTACAAATTCCAGTATGCCCTGACAGCAAACAGTTGTTTGGGCATGCTAGGAGTTGTAGTTTTGCAAGATCTGGAGGGCTACAGTTTAGGGACCACTATATAGTGGTCTCAAACTGTAGCCCTCCAGCTGTTGCAAAACTACAACTCCCAGCATGCCCAAACAGCTGTCTAGGCATGCTGGAAGTTGTAGTTTTGCAACAGCTGGAGGGCTACAGTTAGAGACCACTGTATAATGGTCTCAAACTGTACCCTCCAGATGTTGCTAGGCAACTCACCGGCTTCCGTCGGATCCAGCCGCACGTCATCGCCGCCTGCCGATCTCAGTCGCCCGCAGCCTTCGTCTCCCGCCTGGATCGGTAAGTGGATCTTCGGCGTCGGTCCCCGTCCTGCCCCGCCTATTGTGGGTGGGCAGGACGGGGAAAACTAAAGTTAACCCCCCCGCCCCCGATCTGCTATTGGTGGTCGCGTCTAGACCACCAATAGCAGGGATAGGAGGGGTGGCACCCCTGCCACCTCACTCCTATGCCTTCAGGGGGATCGTGGGTGTCTTAGACAACCGCGATCCCCCTTATATTCCGGGTCACCGGGTCACTATAGACCCGTAATGACCCAGAATTGCGCAAATCGCAAGTGTGAATTCACTTGCGATTTGCCGCGATCGCCGATATGCGGGGGGGGGGGGGGGTATGATGACCCCCCTGGGCGTTTGCACGGGATGCCTGCTGAATGATTTCTGCAGGCATCCCGGTCCGATCCCTGGAATTCGAGCAGCAGATACATCAGCCGTGTAATGTGTGACAGGTGGTGTAGTAAACCATGCAGACCACTGTCTGGCGTACTGGCATGGGTCCGTAGTAGACAACGAGTCATTGGGTCCATAGGACACACCAGGTCAGTTCATCGTATACCACACCCAGCAGTGGGCTATCGGAACTTCAGCCACGGATACATCAGCCGCATGACAGGCAGCGGAGGAAACCATGCAGACCATTGTCTGGCATACTGGTATGCGTCCGTAGTAGACAACGAGTCATTGGGGCCGTAGGACACACTGGGTCAGTTCATCATATACCACACCCAGCAGTGGGGTATCGGAACTCCAGCCACAGATACATCAGCCGTGACACGTGTGACAGGCGGCAGAGGAAACCATGCAGACCACTGTCTGGCTTACTGGTACGGGTCCATAGTAGACAACAATTTATCCCATCGGCACCTCGCCCAGTAGTGAGGTACTGGAACTCCAGCCACAGATACATCAGCAATGTGATGTGTGACAGGCGGTGTAGGAAACCATGCAGACCACTGTCTGGCTTACTGGTATGGGTCCATGTAGACAAGTCATAAGATCCGTAGGACACACTGGATCAGTTCGACGTATAACCCACACAGCTGTGGGGTATCGGAACTCCAGCCACAGATACATCAGCCGTGTCACAGGCAGCAGAGGAAACCATGCAGACCACTGTCTGACTGACTGGTATAGGACCCTAGAGACAACGGGGCATACCTTCGGACACCTCGCATTTAGCAGTGGGGTACCGGAGTGCCAGCCGCTAATGCGGCAGCCGTGAGATGAGTGACAGGCGAGATCACTGTCTGGCATAGTGCATCAGGGCCAAACCATGCCCACACAAGGATATTCCCCTGGAGACCTAGCATTGGATGTGAGGATCTGGAGCACTAGATGCTGAAGCCCGTCGAGAAGGGATCATATAGTATGACATGCCAAGAACACCCCAGGATGGGTGGCCGGCAGACATGACAGATGAGGAACCTCAAAAGGATACCTGGAGTGCCTGTCAGGAATGCCAAAAAACTTGCACAAGGTATGGCACTCAGTCGTAGGAGAGAACAGATTGCTTGAATATACCCCGATAGTTTCCAAGGGACCGTGCATCCCTGGCAACAACCTGACAGGGCGTTTCGCATATGCTCCATGACAGCGAGCAACAATACAGAATTAGGGACACCAGAGGGATAAATTAAGCAGCTAATGCATAGTAGATCACAGTCTAGGGTGACAAACAAAGCAGCCCACAATGCAGACCCTAGGAAAGGACTGCAGATATTAAACTGAGAAGAACAGATCTGGCCGCCCGGCCAAGGCTGTAATAGAATTAGAGTGCCATACAAGAAGTGGCCACAAGAGGGTGCCAAAAATGGTTGTAGTCCCAGGAAATGTGTGTGGATTTTTATTTTTTTTAAACTTTTTCTCCAAGGCTGCATGTTAAAATGAAATTTTGCATCTATTATTACTGTTTGGTCCACTGGGAACTTGAACTCTGCACCTCGTGTATTAACAAGATGCAAAGGAGTGTGACTACTCCACGAGCAGTCCACTTATATAATCATAACAAAAAACACACACAGCAGGCAGCCTCAGGAGCTGCAGCGGCACGGAGCAACACGCTTAGAAGCGCCTGCTAAGCCGCTGCATAGCTCCAAGGCTAGGGAAACAGAAGGGCCCAGATAGGAGGAGCTCCTGCCGGGCCGCAGCTCGGGGAGGCCGACGGAGCCGCTCTCATGACAAGCGGCGCTGCCCCCCCCCGCAAGATGGAGGGGCGGAGATAAACTCTGCTGTAGGAGTAGTGTTAAGGCTGTGGGTAAACACCCGTGAGCCATCATAAAGAGCCGTGAAGTGTGCAAACCTGGAGGAGTGGCACTGTCTGACCTCCCCATTTGGCACTGGCTCAGGGGGGAGAAAAAAGATGGCCATGAGCCACCATAACCCCCAGAACGCGCGCTGGCACAGGGGAGAAGAAGGGCGGAGCCATGTGCCGCCATGACCCCCTCCGCCAGCGCGCAGCCAACCCCCAGAGACACCTGCAGAGATGAGCAGGGAAGCCATGGGAAGGAGGGAGCCGTTGCAAAGGGCCGGCAGCTGTCCTCAGAATAAAGGAACACAGCCCCCCACACATATGGACCTCAGTAAAGGACAGAGTCCCTTTTTAGGTGAAGGGGGTACATACTGATCTGCAGACGCCAGTTTCTTATAGTCACCTTAGGCGTCTTCAACCAGCTTATGGCTGCGCTGAATCATACCAGTCTAGGATAGCGGGCGAGCAGGGGCAGTAGGGGACCCGGACCCAGGGTATAACCTCCAGGCGCTGGCCCTTGGTGGGAAGGGGTTAACGGTGCATACTTTTATGACCCGTGCCCCTTAACCACATATGGGGGAACAGGGAGCAAATAATCTAACTAAACAGCCCTTACTAGAAAATAATAATAAAAAAAAAAAACAGGTCTAGGGAGCTCGCAGACCTGTGTCTTGCCTCCTAGCTGACACTATATCCTGCCAGGGAGGAGCAGACTTTTTTTCCTAGTGTCAGCGCCTCCTAGTGGCTAGAGCATATAACCATCAGTAAGGTGTCTTCCAATGAAGAGCGACTGAGAAAACTAAAATGTTAAACAATATTGGTGTGTCCTTAAGCAGTTAAAAGAGAAGGAAAAAATGAAAGTGCAAAACCGAAAACTGGCCCAGTCTTTAAGAGTTTAATAAAACTCAAGTTTGTGTAGGTCCCTCCATAACAGTGGTAGTACTTAAAGGGGTACTCCCGTGGAAAACTTTTTTTTTTTAATCAACTGGTTGCCAGACAGTTAAACCGATTTGTAAATCACTTCTATTAAACAAATCTTAATCCTTCCAGTACCTTTTAGGGGCTGTATACTAAAGAGAAATACAAAAAATGCATTTCCTGTGATGCCCTGACCACAGTGCTCTCTGCTGACCTCTGCTGTCCATGTAGGAACTTTCCAGAGCAGCATATGTTTGCTATGGGGATTTTCTCCTGTTCTGGACAGCTCCTAAAGTGGACAGAAGATCAGCAGAGAGCACTTTGGTCAGGAAATGCATTTCTTTTTTCGATTTCTCTTTAGTATACAGCCCCTAAAAAGTATGGGAAGATTAAGATTTTTTTAATAGAAGTGATTTACAAATCTGTTTAACTTTCTGGCACCAGTTGATTTAAAAAAAAAAAAAAGCTTCCACGGGAGTACCCCTTTAACTCCTTGGGGACGAAGGGCGTATGCATACGCCCTCGTGTCTCGTCACTTAAGGACGGAGGGCGTATCCATATGCCCTCGGCATTTCCGATCACTGCCGCTCGCCGGGCGGCTGCGGACTGGGATGACTGCTGATAGCCATCAGCAGGCATCCCGTGGCAATGCCTAGGGGGGTCCTGAGACCCCCCCCCCCCATATCGGCGATCGCAGCAAATCGCAGGTCAATTCAGACCTGCGATTTGCCGCGATCCGGGCAAATCGGGTCACTGGTGACCCGATCTCCCGGAAAATAAGACTGA
This sequence comes from Hyla sarda, assembly GCF_029499605.1. NCBI lineage: Eukaryota > Metazoa > Chordata > Amphibia > Anura > Hylidae > Hyla > Hyla sarda. The sequence continues at coordinate 520,453,347 of NC_079189.1, forward strand.
TTGAAGCTGTCAGAGCCAGCTCCGACCAGCCTAAAGGATAGGCAGTGTTGGCACCCCCTCCTATCCCCGGCCATTGGTCGGTCAAGCTGACCACCAATGGCAGGAGGGGGGCGGGGTTTAGAGTTCATTTCCCCGCTCTGGCTACCGATCGAAGTTGGTACAGAGCGGGGGAACACGGGTGGAGAGGGGGGAGCATGGCCCGGCTTACCTGGACCTTCGGAGGCAGTGTCGGCAGCATCCACGGAGCAGCGGCGCAAGCACGAGAAGCAGCGGCCGGAAAGTGCGGCTGAGAAGGCTGCAGTGAAGATCGCGATAAGTGATCTTCACTGTGGCCTTCTAAAAGCTACAAAACTACAACTCCCAGCATGCCCACACAGCCAAAGGCTGTCTGGGCATGCTGGGAGTTGTAGTTTTGCAACATCTGAAGTGGCTCAGTTTTGGAGACCACTATTATGGTGGTCTCCAAACTGTAGCCCTCCAGATGTTGCAAAAACTACGACTCCCAGCATGCCCAGACAGTCAGGGATGCTGGGCGTGTAGTTCTGCAATATCTGGCCCTTCAGATGTTGCAGAACTACAACTCCCAGAATACCTGGACAGTCTGGGCATGCTTGGAGTTGTAGTTTTGCAACATCTGGAGGGCTACAGTTTGTAGGCCACTGTTCTTCCCCAGGTGTTGCATAACTACAACTCCTAGCATGCCCAGACTGTCCAGGCATGCTGGGAGTTGTAGTTCTGCAACATCTGAAGGGCCAGATATTTCAGAACTACACTCCCAGCATCCCTGACTGTCTGGTCGTGCTGGGAATTGTAGTTTTGCAACAGCTGTAGGCACACTGGTTGGGAAACACTGAGCTAGAGTCTGTTTCCTAACTCAGTGATTCCAACCCGTGTGCCTCCAGCTGTTGCAAAACTACAACTCCCAGAGTGTACTGACAGACCGTACATGCTGGGAGTTGTAGTCTTGCAACAGCTGGTGGCACATGGGTTGGAATCACTGAGCTAGAGTCTGTTTTCTAACTCAGTGGTTCCCCACCAGTGTGCCTACAGCTTTTGTAAAACTACAGCTCCCAGCATGTATGGTCTGTCAGTGCATTCTGGGAGTTGTCATTTCCCCCCCCCCCCCCATGCGAATGTACAGGGTACATTCACACGGGCGGGGTTTACAGTGGGTTTTCTTCAAAGAAAACTTACTGTGAACCCCTGCCTGTGTGAATGTACCCTAAAAACACTACACTACACTACCAAATAATAAAAAGTAAAACACTACACATACACCCCCTTACACGTCGCCCCCCCCCCCACCCCCCACGCGAATGTACAGGGTACATTCACACGGGCGGGTTTACAGTGGGGTTTTCTTCAAAGAAAACTTACTGTGAACCCCTGCCTGTGTGAATGTACCCTAAAAACACTACACTACCAAATAATAAAAAGTAAAACACTACACATACACCCCCTTACACGTCGCCCCCCCCCCCCCACCCCCCACGCGAATGTACAGGGTACATTCACACGGGCGGGTTTACAGTGGGTTTTCTTCAAAGAAAACTTACTGTGAACCCCTGCCTGTGTGAATGTACCCTAAAAACACTACACTACACTACCAAATAATAAAAAGTAAAACACTACACATACACCCCCTTACACGTCGCCCCCCCCCCCCCCCATGCGAATGTACAGGGTACATTCACACGGTCGGGTTTACAGTGGGTTTTCTTCAAAGAAAACTTACTGTGAACCCCTGCCTGTGTGAATGTACCCTAAAAACACTACACTACCCTACCAAATAATAAAAAGTAAAACACTACACATACACCCCCTTACACGTCGCCCCCCCCCCCCCCAATAAAAATGAAAAACATCTCATACGGCAGTGTTTGCTAAACGGCGCCTCCAGCTGTTGCAAAACCACAACTCCCAGTGTTGCCGGACAGCCATAGACTGTCCTGGCAGGCTGGGAGTCTTGCAACAGCTGGAGGCACCCTGTTTGGGAAACACTGCTGAAGACATGTGTGAGCAGCTGGGTAACAGTTCGGCTCCCCGCCACTGCGGGTAATGCATGTCCCTGGAGCTTTCTATTCGCAATTATGGCGCTTCAACCGTGTCGTACTATGCTTCTGATAGAACCGTGGACCCGGTCTATTGGGTTAAGGAAGAACTCCATCTTTTGAGCCCCAATGCTTGGTGGCTCATATACTTTTATTGTTTACTATTGTGAGATATGTACCACTTGTTTAGCCCCTGAGGAGGTCACATGTTACAGTGTGCCGAAACGCGTAGGTCATTGTGGTTTTTCTGAACATAGATAGCTGTGTACGGGCATCTATGTACTGTTGTGTACATTATCCTAATATTGTGGGAGTTTTTCTCCCCATCTGTTATATTTTAGCAGATAATATCAGGCGTTCATTTGGTTTGTGCACTTCTCATCTGAGTGCTGAAAACAACAGTATTGCATCACATGCATTATATTTCTTAATAATAATTATTAAAAGCTAAGTTTTATATGCACCTCCCCCCCCCCCCCGCTTTACTGTTTTCCAAAAGTAAAAACATGTCAACTTTATGATGCAAACATAAAGTAGACATATTGTATATTAATAAAATATTATTTATTTAGAATGTTTATTTTCCTTACAAGAAGAGAGCTTCAAAGTTAGAAAAATGCAACATTTTCTATTTTTTCATCAAATTTTGGAATTTTTCACCAAGAAATGATGCAAGTATCGACAAAATTTTACCACTAACATAAAGTAGAATATGTCCCGAAAAAACAATCTCGGAATCAGAATGAAAAGTAAAAGCATCCCAGAGTTATTAATGCTTAAAGTGACAGTGGTCAGAATTGCAAAAAATGCTCCCGTCCCTAGGGTTATAATGGGCTCAGTCCCCAAGGAGTTAAGGTCAGGTAGGATGTATTGCCAGTGTGTTTATTTTTATGTGTTTTGCACAAAAGTTTGCAGCCTTTTTTTTTTTTTTTTTTTACAACAGTTTTTTGGTGTATGAATTGATAAATCCCCCTATTGTCTTATTTATCAAAAGAGTGAAGTGATTTCTGAAAAATTCAACAACAAGGACAATACTTTACAAAATTGTTTATTGCATGCACATCAGATACAACAATCAATAAATTTAATGAAATCAATTATTTACTGGTGTAAACATTTTACAAAAGCTTTTCATTATACATGGTTCTGACAGAAAACATCTACCAGAAATCAGTGACAAGTAAAACATTTTTCAAAAACTTAACATGATCCCAGAAAAGACAGGACACAAATAAAAATAATAGCACTTGTTCCATTGTCAGTTTTTTAAGTCAAAACTAAATACATTGGTTTAACAGTCGCGAGCAATAACAGAAACCAGTTAAAAATACCAGTATAAAAATAGCTTGTAATCCAGTTATAAATGACTGTAAGGAAGCAGAACACGTCTACTGTCAGCCACCAGGTTTTGGGATTGTAGACTTTGGCATAATGCAGTGAACTGGGGTCTTTTGAGATCAGTAGACAAAGGCTCAGACTTGTAGAAGCCAGTACAAAGTGTGAAACGTGCAATTTCTCTGAACAAGCTTTCTGGAGATAGAGCCCCTAAAGCTGCTGGCACAGGTCTGGCAGCAGATTTATTTATTTTTTTTATTACATTTTTTTTATTTTTTTGCTGCATAGTCCCACATGTGCCATTTTTTTTTTTTTTTGGAAAGAGCAAAAAAAAAAAAAAAAAGGAAGTGATATTGTGAAGTAATATCCAGGTGTTTGCACGCAGAGACGGACGAGGTCGGTGCTACCTGGTGTTGTTTGTTACCGAATACTGATTTTGCTTTTGTTGAAGTAGTTCTGTGATTGCCAGAAGCTTTTTGAGGACATGCTGTTGGTGGGGGAGGAAAAAAAAAAAAAAAAAAAAAAAAGTTATTTAGAACATCAAAAATATTATGAAACCCTCAATGTTACAGTATGTTCACACCTGGCATATATGCTGTACATTTTCCACATGAAATTCATTAACAGCAACAATTTTCCAAAACTCTGCACAAAAATTTACCTGCGGTGCGGATTATAAATCTACAACTTATGTTGATGCTACAGTGGGGATCAAAAGTTTGGGCAACCCAGGTAAAAATTTGTATTAATGTGCATAAAGAAGCCAAGGAAAGATGAAAAAAAAAATCTCCAAAAGGCATCAAATTACAGATTAGACATTCTTATAATATGTCAACAAAAAGGAGATTTTTTTAACACTTACCGTAAAATCTCTTTCTCGAAGGATCCATTGGGGGACACAGACAGTGGGTGTCTCTTGCAGTCTCTAGGAGGTGTGACACTATGGTGATAAAAAAAAAGTCAGCTCCTCCCAGCAGGATACACCCGCCTTCAGGCTCTGAGCTAGTCAGTTTAAGTTCCAGAGCAATAGGAGGAGACCAATAGGTCAAGAAAAAACCCAAAACTGTCTGAGAACCAGAAGAAAAAACATAACTGAACACACCCTCGGACAGAGAACCAAGGAAAAAAAAACAGAAAGGGCGGGAGCTGTGTCCCCCAATGGATGCTTCGAGAAAGAGATTTTACGGTAAGTGTTAAAAAATCTCCTTTTCTCTATTGGCTCCATTGGGGGACACAGACAGTGGGACGTACCAAAGCTGTTCCTTGGATGGGCAGATAAGTAATCAGGCAGACGGCTGATCCACTGCCGCCTGAAACACCTTACGCCCCAGGGTAGCATCAGCCGATGCAAAAGCATGAACCCGATAAAACCTCGAGAAAGTGTGCAAAGACGACCAGGTAGCCGCCTTGCAAATCTGCGAGGCCGAGGCTCTATTCTGGAGAGCCCAGGATGCCCCAACAGAACGTGTGGAATGAGCCACAACCCTGAAAGGAGGAATTTTCTCCTTACAGCGATAGGCTTCCGAAATGGTAGACCGAATCCACCTAGAAATGGTGGCCTTGGAAGCAGGTTGTCCCTTGCGAAACGAAGTAGTGATGGAGAGATAAGCCCGAACAGCCCGAACCACATCCAGCTTGTGCAGTAAGCGCTCCCTAGGATGAGAAGGAGCCGGGCAAAATGACGGGAGGACAATGTCCTCATTGAGATGAAAGAACCAAATTCAAGTCCCAAGAAGGAGAGGGAGACTGATAAGGAGGAACAGCGTGCACCACTCCTTGCAGGAAGGTTCGGACATAAGGATTAGAAGCCAGGGGCCGCTGGAAAAGAACAGTAAGGGCCGAAACCTGACCCTTAAGGGAACTGAGAGACAACCCCAGTTCCAACCCCGACTGCAAAAAGGAGAGAAGACGGGGAATAGAGAAGGTCACCGGGGAGAAGTCCTGAGCTTCACACCAACAAAAATAAGACCTCCAAGTACGGTGGTAAATCCTTGCAGAGGAGGGCTTACGAGCCTTGAGCATGGTGCAAATGATTTGGGAAGAGAACCTGCGGACCCTCAAAACCGCGTTCTCAACCGCCACGCCGTCAAATGCAGCGACTGTAAATTGGGGTGGCAAAGAGGACCCTGAGAGAGCAGGTCTGTACGGAGCGGAAGGCGCAGTGGAGCGTCGTCCAGGAGCCTGACTACGTCGGCGTACCACAACCTTCGGGGCCAATCTGGTGCTACCAGAAAGGCGGGGACGCCCTCTGCCTTGAGCTTCCTCAGCCCCCTGGGAAGAAGCGGAAGAGGAGGGAACAGATAGGGTAGGGTAAACCCCGCCCAAGGAATCACTAGGGCGTCCACGGCCAGAGCCTGAGGGTCCCGGGACTTGGACAAAAACGTAAGGATCTTCCGATTGTGCCGGGACATGAGGAGGTCCACATCCGGAATGCCCCAGAGGTCGCAGAGGTGCGCGAAGACCTCTGGATGTAGAGACCACTCGCCGGGGTCGGGTGAGGACCGACTGAGGAAGTCCGCTTCCCAGTTGAGCACCCCCAGGATGTGAATTGCCGAAATGGCCGGAACCTTGCTCTCCGCCCAGGAGAGAATCTTGGTCACCTCGGCCATGGCTGCGGAGCTGAGAGTGCCGCCCTGACGATTTATGTACGCCACGGCCGTGGCATTGTCCGACTGAACGCGGACAGGACGGGACTGAAGATGGGACTCCCAATGAAGAAGACAAAGAAGAATTGCCCGTAATTCCAATATGTTTATCGGAAGAAGGGTCTCCTGGGGGGACCAGAGTCCCTGAACCGTCCAATCCCTGAACACGCAGCCCCAGTCCGACAGGCTGGCATCCGTTGTAACAACCTGCCAGTGAAGGGGAAGAAACGACCGCCATTGGAGAAGAAGAGGGGAGCGGAGCCACCAGAGCAGAGACTGACGGACCCTGAGAGAGAGAACAATCTGACGATCGAGGGACAGAGGAGACCTGTTCCACAGAGAGAGAATCGCCAGTTGGAGGGGGCGGTAATGAAACTGGGCAAAAGCTACGGCCTCCATAGTTGCCACCATCCGACCCAGGACTTCCATACAAGTGCGGATGGAGACTGATACCTGGGTCCGAAGGGAGCGGACCCCTGACCGGAGTGCCAGACGCTTGTCCGGCGGAAGACTAATTCGGGCAGAGGCCGTGTTGAAGAGAAGTCCCAGAAAGGTTAGAGACTGGGTAGGACGGAGGACTGACTTGTCCTGGTTGACCATCCACCCGAAGTGAGTCAGAGTGTGGAGAGTGATGTCCAGATTCTCCAGAGCCTGGGCCCTGGTTGGAGCCTTGATGAGAAAGTCGTCCAGATAGGGTATCACCGAGATTCCCCTCGATCGTAACAGGCCCATCACCGGCGCAAGGACCTTTGTAAAGACCCAAGGAGCCGTGGCTAGACCGAAGGGGAGGGCTACAAATTGAAAGTGCCCCTCTGGAACCGCAAAGCGGCGGTACCGATGATGGCTCGGAAATATTGGCACATGGAGGTAGGCATCCTTGATGTCCACCAATGAAAGGAACTCCCCTTGTTCCAGGGATGCCACTACCGAATGGAGAGATTCCATTCGTAAGTGGCGGCTGAGAAGATGAAGATTGAGACGCTTGAGGTCCAAAATTGGAAGCACAGAACCGTCCTTCTTGGGGACCACAAAAATATTTGAATAGAAACCCCGAAAACGTTCCCCCTGGAGGAACAGGAACGATAACCCCATGGAGAAGCAGAGACTGGAGAGCTGCTCGAAACTGCTTCGCCAGGAGGAGGAGACCGGGGGGCCCAGGATCGAAAAAAGCGATCCCTCGGAAGGGATGCAAATTCGATCCACCACATTGGACCCAAGAGTCTTGAATGTGAGAGGTCCAAATGTCTCGAAAAAGAAGTGGGCTTGCGGTTGCCTGATTTGGGCGCAAGACGGCCAGACCAGTTTGAGTCCGACTTCCAAGACGGGCGAGCCCGGAACTAGGGAGCCTTCTTGTCCCGCGAGGGCGCCTGCCCGGATCCCTTGTTGGAGCTGGAGGTCCGAAAGGACCGAAAGGAAAAAGGAAGGGCGAGCCTTATTTTGAGGTAACAAGGAACTCTTACCTCCCGTTGCCTCGGAGATAATCTCATCAAGGCGTTTGCCATAAAGACGGCCACCTGTAAAGGGAAGCTCAGTGAGAGAACTTTTGGAAGCGGCATCCGCATTCCAAGCCTTAAGCCACATAGAGCGGCGGAGAGCCGCTAGATGACCCACAGCATAGGCAGAACAACGGGCTGCCTGCATGGAAGCTGCGCACAGAAAATCCCCGGCTTTAGAGCGTTGGAGAGCCAAAGCAGATAAATCCTCCGGGGGGGGGGGGGGGGGGGGGGGGGGATCCTGCTAACATATCCTGACGGAGCTTTTGGCACCACTCCGACAGGCCCTTGGACACCCATGTGGAGGCGAAGATGGGAAGAAGAGAAGAGCCAGCAGCTTCAGTGGCAAACTTCGCTAAGGATTCTACCTTCTTGTCCGTGGGATCCTTGAAGGCAGCGGCATCTGCCAGAGGCAGTGTAGTCGCCTTATTGATCCGGGAAACTGGTGGGTCCACTGAGGGAGGAGAAACCACCTTAGTGACAAAGACCTTGTCAAATGAATAACGATCTTGAATTGTCTTGATTCCCGGGAACCTCTTTTCTGGATGTTCCCATGCGGTTTCCAGAATGTCGTCAAAGTCAGCGTGAGAGCTTAGCACCATGAAAGGATACTCCTGGATTGACATCCGAAGATCCTGGGTCCTCTAAGTGAAAGTTGTCTCTTAGGGCTGTAACCAAAGAGTTAACCGTTGCAACTGAGTCAGGGAGGTCCTCAGAGTCAGATGCCGGCTCGGAAGCCCTGTCCACCAGCTCACTAGGGGAATGAGAATGAGTAAAGGCAGTCCTGGAGGGGGGGGGGGGGGACGACTCTGACCGAGAACGCGGCTCTGGCGTGGCGGGGGGGCGACTGACCGAGAACGCGGCTCTGGCGTGGCAGAGCGGCGACTCAGAGAACGTCCTCTGGAGGAGCGACATTTGTGCCCAGATGACGGGGGGCTGGACCCACGAGGGGAACACTCACGTCTACCTGAAGACTCATTAGAAGAGTCAGATGAGGCACCCCTAGGACGCTTGTGAGAGTGTGAAGTATGTGGAGACGAGGAGGGAGTCCTTCCAGAGGTCCTGCGCAGGGAAGACCCCTTCAAGGCAGACACCACTTTCCGGGAGGCCTCAGCCACAGATCGGGAGACTTTGTTCAAGTCAGCCATATACTGGGTCAGGGAAGAAACCCAGGCTGGGGGAGCGGCTGGAACCACCGGGACCGAAGGGGCATGAGGGGGTACCAGGGGGTCTGAGGGAGCAGGCAGGACAAGTGGGCTCAGCAGAGCAAGACATTTTTGTATTACAGTGCTTACAGAGATAGTAAGTCACTGAAGTTCCAGGTCTCTGTTTAGAGGGAGGAACAGCTCTGGGTACGTACATAATGTGGGAAAAGAAGGGAAATAGGAACTTTCTCACCCTAGTCTGTGTCCCGTCAGCTGCAGTGAGGAGACTCGCTCTGTGCAGCTAGAGAGAGAAACAGGCCAGCCAATCGGAAAAGGGGGGCGTGCCTGAAGCAAGGCACTAACTGATCCCTTCCCACTGAAATTCGCGCCCACGGCGCTGATTGGAGGCTGCTTCGCGCCTCTGAGCGCTCACAGCCTTGTGGGCGGAGCTACAGACCGCCGAAGAGAAACTGTCATGGCGCCCGCTCCTTGTCCCGAGCATACCTGACGGCCATTTGTGCACTCGGGGGAATAGAGCGGGCGGCCAACGCCGGCAGAAACTGCCGGGGAAAAGAAAGAAGCCGGCGCTGAAGCGCCTGGCTCAAGGAGCGCCGTGGCTGTAAGCCGCGATAAGGCGCTGCCGGCAAGCGCCACGGCGGTCAGCCGCGAATAAGGCGCTGCCGGCAAAGTGAAAGTAAGCCGGCGCTGAGAGCGCCCTGCCCGAGACAGGGCCGCGGCTGACAGCCGCACATAAGGCGCTGTGAACGAAGTATCCCGATACACACACACATATAAGTAAAGTGCCGGAATAAGGAGCTGTGAAATAAACGCACAAAGCACCCACACACACACCAAAGTGAAGAGCCCCATATATGGTGTCCCTTCATGGTGCCACTGCTCCCCCAAAAATAAAGTGCAGCCCCTGAAGCTAGCCCCCAAAAAACTGAAGGTGGCCAAAACAGTGGGTCTCCAGCTTTTGCGAGTCCGTACCTTTGGAGAAAAGGGGGAAAGTACTTACCTCAGTCAGAAGAACTTACCTAATGGAGTCTTCAGTGAAGTCTTCTGTCAGCTTTAGTTACCTGCATCAAGCCTGGCTACTATGCGCGAGCGAGGCGAGCAGGGAAATAGGGGGACCCAGACCCGCGAGGTACCACCCAAGCACTGACAGTTGGGGGGGGGGGGGGGGGGTTAACAGCGCATATACGCAATGTCTGTGCCCCCACACTCGCAATGGGGAAACGGGGAACCGCAGTCCCCAAGTCCCCACCTGAAAACAGAAAAGAAAAGGAATAAAAAACGTCCCTAACTAGGAAACAAATAAAAATAAATCAGAAGACCTGGTCTGGAGCAACCCAGACCACGTCCACCTCCTTCAGACACTAAGCTTAAACTGGACTAGCTCAGAGCCTGAAGGCGGGTGTATCCTGCTGGGAGGAGCTGACTTTTTTTTTTTTTATCACCATAGTGTCACACCTCCTAGAGACAGCAAGATACACCCACTGTCTGTGTCCCCCAATGGAGCCGATAGAGAAAGTTAGATTTTATTTCCATCATTTACACTTTCAAAATAACGGGAAAAAATGGTGTCTGCAAAAGTTTGGGCACCCTGCAGAGTTAATATCTTGTACTGCCCCTTTGGCAAGTATCACAGCTTGTAAACACTTTTTGTAGCCAGCCAAGAGTCTTTCAATTCTTGTTTGAGGTATCTTTGCCCATTGTTCCTTACAAAAGTCTTCCAGTTCTTTGAGATTTCTGGGCTGTCTGTCACGCACTGCTCTTTTAAGGTTTATCCATAGATTTTCAATTACGTTGAGGTCAGGAGATTGTGAAGGCCATGGCAAAACCTTCAGTTTATGCCTCTTGATGTAATCCCCCATGGATTTCGAGGTGTGTTTAGGATCATTATCCATTTGTAGAAGCCATCCTCTCTTTAACTTCAGCTTTTTCACAGATGGCATCAAGTTAGAATCCAAAATTTGCTGCAATTTTATTGAATCCATTTTTCCTTCTACTTGTGAGATTTTCCCTGTGCCACTGGCTGCAATACAACCCCAAAGCATGATTGATCCACCCCAATGCTTAACAGTTGGACAGAGGTTCTTTACATTAAATTCTGTTCCTCTTCTCCAAACGTACCTTTGCTCATTCCGGCCAAAAAGTTCAATTTTAACCTCATCGGTCCACAGAACTTGTTTCCAAAATGCATCAGGCTTGGCTATATGTTCATTTGCAAAGTTCAAACGCTGATTTTTGTGGTGAGGACGTAGAAGAGGTTTTCTTCTGATGACTCTTCCATGAAGACCATATTTGTACAATTATCTCTTTATAGTGGAATAGTGTACCACAACTCGTGTGTCTGCCAGATCTTTCTGGAGGGATTGTGCAGTCAAACGTGGGGTTTTAATTGTTTTTCTCATAATCCTGCGAGCTGTTCTGTCTGATATTTTTCTTGGTCTTCCAGATCTTGCTTTAACTTCCATTGTTCCTGATGACTGCCATTTCTTAATTACATTGCGAACAGAGGATACTGACATCTGAAAACGTTTTGCTATCTTCTTATAACCTTCTCCAGCTTTGTGAGCGTCAACTAATTTCAGTTTCAGATTTCTAGACAACTGCTTAGAAGAACTCATGGTGCTGATTGTTGGGGCAAGGTCAGATGAGTCTGGGCATTTAAAACCTTTCAGATTTACATCACCTGTTCTTCCCAGATGATGATTGAGAACAATCCATGACACTGGCAGGTCTCAGATTTGCAAAGGGGGCAGTGCATGCTATAAATTCTGCAGGGTGTGTAAATAATGAAAATAAAATCTAACTTTTGTTGACATATTATAAGAATGTCTAATCTGTAATTTGATGCCTTTTGGAGATTTTTCCATCTTTCCTTGGCGTCTTTATGCACATTAATACACATTTTTACCTGTGGTGCTTAAAGAGTACCTGTCATCAACTAAACTTTCCCTGATCCCCCTCCCCATCTGTCCCTTACTCTAACTATGCCTATCCCTGTGTTTATTGAGGTTTAAAACGCTGTGGAAATACCTTTTTTTTATCCCTCTTCATTAGCTCAGGAGCACTGTCTTTCTGAGGGGTGGAAGGAGGCGGGTCCCGGCAGGCATGATGTCACATGAAGCCTGGCCGGGACTCTGCTTCTGCCAGTCTTCCTGTATGCTGCTCTCCCTCTGCAGCAGTGTTTCCCAACCAGGGTACCTCCAGCTGTTACAAAACTACAACTCCCAGCATGCCCAGACAGCCAACAGCTGTCTGGGCATGCTGGGAGTTGTAGTTTTGCAACAGCTGGAGGCACCCTGGTTGGGAAACACTGCTCTGCAGTGTGCATACAGACTAAGTACAGGGGAGGGACGGCAGCCTCTGTCTCTCTCTCTCCTGTGTCCTGTATATGAGAGGCATGTGCAGGCTTGTACCTCCTAGTGCTGCTCCAGGCTGGGAGCGAGTTCTGAGCTGAGAGTACTGAACTTCCTGTGGAAGGACCAGAGCCCTTTCATCATTAGTCCTAAAAGCTGTACACTTACTATGAAAAGCATAGGAAGCTGCCTGCAGACCAGGCATAGAAGAGAGACCCCTAGTGGCGTAAGTATAAAATGAAAAAACTGGTAAATATTAATATTTTTTAATTAAGATATATTACAATATGTCTTCATTAATGATTATGAACAACATATTAAAAGCTTTTGTTGATGACAGGTACTCTTTAAACTTTTGATCCCCACTGTATGTGATGTATTATTTTCTTATAAAAACTTATAGAGTTCTGATAGGTTGCTATGGGCATATCATTTAATACCCAGTCAGTAGCTCAGATTTATCAATCGGTCATTTGTGAGGTGCCTCCCTACAAAACAGACTTTGTCCACTCCGTGAAGAGAATAAATGCCCACAGTTCAGACTTGCTACGGATAAATCTGAAGCAAAATTTGTAAGGCAAATCCTCACCAAGTTAAGATCTTGTTGCAGATTTGTAGAATATTAGGCTTATGAATCCCCTGCTGCTCCTGTGGCAAAAGTGAAAGCTGCTGATGTTTTTCAGTACAGCATACAAAATAATAATTGGAGCCCACCCAGTAAACATTGGCAAAGCAATAGGAAGTGCTATGGAAGCAGCAAAGGATTAGTAAGGAGTGTAAGCATTTAAATTTTTTACATTTCATCCTCTTGCCTACAACTATATTCTTCTGAAATCTGCAATAATTTTGCCGGATGTGAATGTTGCATATCATCATGTGGCGAATACCTCTTTTAGTGCACGGTCAAATAGAATATTTGTGACTGCATAACTTACAAATAAACAACTGCCTAAAAAGGTGTTTTACCTATAGAAGCCATGTGGCAAAAAAATATAAAGAACACAATGCAATTCACTGTAAGGGTACATTAACACATTCTTAGTCCACTGTGGATTTTATGCTGCTTAATATAAATAAAAAGCTAAAATTTGCAGCCAGTTACCTGTGAACATACCCTCAAACATGCATTTTGCAGCATGACATGCTACCGATGCTCTTGTTCAGTACTCTAACAAAAATCATGAAGAGCCACATGAAGAAGTGGCTTTGTCTGTGTGCAGTAGCTGCAGTGAGATCCACCCTTGGCCTATGAGAGTTGGGAGCTAAATTTTGTAAAGGAGTTACCTGCTGTGCACCTCTTTCATTGCTTATGGTTCGGAGTTCATCAGAATGTGCCACACACATCTCATGTAAAGCTGCCAAATTGCGGGACAGGTCAGTCCTTGTGTGTTCAGTAGTATCTGGTAGCTCAGGAACATTCTAAAACCATGACAATACATTAAAGCATTAACATTCCAGACCTAATATTCCGTACTTTAGTTTGTTTAGACATCACTTCAACCAGTAACAATGCATTGTGTAGTCACAATGGGGGGGTTCATTTTCATCTTGAATCATTTACTTTATTTCCAAGTAAGTGGTTTTATTCCGTGCATTATTGAATATCCTTTGGGCATACATTTTTAATGGTCACAAAAGAGAAGCTTAATTCCACAAACATTTGCTTCTCCTTAATTATCTTCCAATCTTTAATTTCTTATATCAAACCTTAGAAGGGTATTCCCGAAAGGGCCTGCTGAGTGCTTCCTGCTCTTCTCTCAGAACACAGTCAATGCACGCTCAGTCAATGTACACGTGCTGAGACGGGGCCAGCAGCAGATTATTAGCTTGGTTTTCTTTATCAACCCACTCTTCGCTCTATTTATTTATTTATTTTTTAAATGGGTTAGTTCTTTACCTCTTAGGGAGCTGCAGACATCTGCACTTAAAGGGGTATTCCACTGCCCCAGCGTTCGGAACATTTTCTTCCAAGAACTGGGTGCGGCTGTGGGGGGTCGTGAAGTCACGGCCACGTCCTCGTGACGTTACACCACGCCCCTTCCCAAAGACTGGTATTGAGGCGGTGTGGCGTAATAACAAAAGGGGGTGGGCAGTGACTTCATGACCCCTGCAGACAGCGTTCGGATCAAAATGTTGCGAACGCTGGGGCAGTGGAGTACCCCTTTTGGTCATACTGTAGGTAAAAATACCTCCATTCCTGTTCTTTTCTTCTCCCCAATGGATCTGAAAACTTCCTTGTTTCCTCCCGGAACTGTGACACTACTATTGTCATGCAACAGAGCACACACTTTCTATAATCCCTCTTGCTTGCGTACACAGTAGGAATATGCAGTTGAACTGAGTGTGTGTGTGACCATCTCAGTGGATGCCCTAAGACTGTTGAAACTAAGGGCACCAGGACAAAACAAAGAAGGCACAGTATCTAACACAAGTGAGTCCACCCCTCATTTTTTGTAAGTATTCTATCATATCTTTTCATGTGACAACACTGAAGAAATGACACTCCGCTACAATATAAAGTAGTGAGTGCACAGTCTGTATAACAGTGTTTATTGTTGTGTCCCCTCAAAATCACTCATCATACAGCCAGAAGTGTAATACACACATGGGAAGCGTAATACTCTTCACATCAGGTTCCAATGTGCCTATTAGGTGAAAACTGTCCCCCAAAGTGCCCACAGAGTACTAATATACATAATGTACTGTATTTCTTCGGTAACTCTTGCTCAGCCTCATCACAGCATGTGACAGGAGTGCTGTGTCTTGCCATAACAGCTGTTAATTTACATCTACACCAATGGCCATTGTGCCAGAAAATGGAACTCACCCCAAGTTCATCTAAGAACATAATCATGCGGTGTTTGTTACTTTTAATGAATGGATTCACACCTTCCATGTAAGGTTCCTAAAAAATATATATAAAAAGAAAAACAAATTTGAGTGAAGGGCAGTATAAGAAAAATGCTTTTACTTTGCTGCATGAGTAATGAAGAGTGCGATCAAAGAAAAATGGAAGTCCAGTTATGCCAACTACAGTTTAAGTTACATGATAATGATATACAACACACCCCAAATCTACAGACATATGACTTGTTCTTCCCCCATTCATTTATATATATATATGTAAGCACCAACAAGACAATTGTATAGAACGCAGAAATGGTAAGAGCGTAAAACGTGCGACAAGAGCATACGATCCAAATACTGAACATACACAACACTTTCAGGAGGCTGTAAGCACCACTACACAAGTTTACAGAATTTTGTTAACAAGCCACATACAGGCTCTCATACAGTGTCAGCTTCTAGAGTTTAGGTGTAGTACTTAGAGGGGCAGTCCAGGATCAGAGAATCATGGCTACTATCTTCTTCAAACAGCACAACACATGTCCACAGGCTGTATGTGGTACTGCAGCTAAAATCTGTTCACATCCATGCAGATAAACTGCAAAAGCAGACACAATCCATGGACTGTGGTGGCGCTATTTTTAAAAGAAAGCAGACTTTTTTTTTTTAATCCTGGGAAAAACCTCATTTATATTTGTTTAGACCACTTTTTACTGGGATATTGTGATGAATAAATTTATCCTGCAAATTTCCATCCCCAAACTTCTACAAAAGGTTAACAAGATCCCATACAATTGGGGGAATAAATGCTGTGAAAACAAAAATGGTCTAGTTTTGCCACCAGTCTTCACTCTCACGTCAGAAGCTCTGATTGGTTGCAGTTTTTGTTTTGATGGTTTTTATTTATTACCCAAAATGTGTTTAAAATATGTTTACTTCCAAACCTCTCCTGCATTCCATGTACTGATCCTATATCAGGTATCAAAAGCATGGACCAGGAATGGTATATTTTCTGAAAGGATATACATTATACCATAAAATGGCTTATGTAGTACTCCGTAGAAATGCATCAATGAAGCAATTAAATATTCCTTTCAAGGGAAAAAAAAAATTTAAAATCCTGGTTTTAAAACTATTCTGCATATTCAGAATTGATCGATTGTCTAGCCAATTAATGTCTTACTCTTACATATCTGTGTAGAAATAGAAACCTTTGTACATCAAAAGAAACTATCCAGTACCCCTCAATATGAAAGTGTTGTGTTCAAGATTCTCCACATATACCTAACCAGTCAATCAGACTAAAAAAAAGTGAGTCTAATGCATAATAAGAAATTGTAATTGATAAAGGCTGTGTTTCCCAACCAGTGTGCCTCCAGCTGTGGCAAAACTACAACTTCCAGCATGCCCGGACAGCTGGGAGTTGTAGTTTTGCAATAGTTAGAGACACCCTGGTTGGGAAACAGTGGAATAAGGGTTCAAACAGAATATTCAAGTAGACACCACCGTGTTGGAGGTTCTCGCCAGCGGCGATAAAGGGAGATGTAACCGCACTTACGGTTATAAACAGCACTTGCACATATGTATACACATTGGTTCATGTAGCGAAATGTAGGGGTGTGAATTCACATTGCAGTGTGAATCTGTTCGTATAGTGTCCATGTTTAAAAAATGGTATATACCGAGAATTATAAAGTGTTTGTTTGCATAATGGACATGTGACATGCTTACAGCATAGAGGTGTAGCTAAAAGATGAAGGATACTACAGGGTAATGAATAAGTGATTTACATTTTCTTATGCATTTAGACCTACTTTAGCTTCAACACACTTATTCTAGTATTACTGATTGGCCAGGGATATGTGCTGAACTTTGGACAAAAGAGAGGTCTAATACATAATTCTGATCAGACTGCATCTGATAAAGGATTACCTGTACATAAAAGGTGTTTTTCCATGAATGACAGTCATTATATCCAAAGAACAAATGAGTGTCCAACTGCTGGGACCCTAACCAATCATGAGATTGGAGGTCCAGTGTCGCCCTGTTTGAACTGGGCAGTGGTTGGAGATGTTCGTGCTGCTCCATTCAACTCTATAATCCAAATAAAGATAGCGGAGTACAAGTACTCAGTTATGTTTGTGTTGCATACAGAAGTAAAAAGAGGGGCAGCACATTTCCAACTGCTGACTGCTAGCTATGGTATGTGTCTGCCTCCTAACCAACCAGTGTAAAAGAAGGTCAATGAAACTGAAATAACCAGATAATTGTCTGACGGACAAAAACTATCATGCCTTTGAGCTCAACTTTGAGTGTTCAAGCAAAAGGGGTGACTACTTCAGGAAATGTTGGCACGCTGTGTGTGGAGAAGAGAAGAAAAGAAAATTACTGTCAAAAGTTTTGATCAGGCAAGGTCTGGATGTTCAGACCCCCAATGATTGCTAAAATCAGCTGCAAGAAGCACTAAACGCTGCTCTCTAAGTTTCGTTGTAGGAGACAGGCTTCATAGAATTACTACAGAACCAGTCTTCTGCAGCAAGCCCGCTGCAGTTCTCAGCCAAGCACTTCTCCTAGCACGCTCCCCCCAGCAGCATTTAACACATGTTTAAATTCCAGAATACCCCTTTTAGTACTATACATCAGCATAATAATCCGTTTCCCAATATAACTATTACATTTAAAAAAGTTTCCCTACAACTAACTGATGCCATCAAGGCTATGGAGAATATTCCCCAGGCCTTGCCTGCAAGAGCTGTCAAGCTAAATACAGGCTTTTTGTAGTAAGGCCAGGACGTGACAGACTTCTGTAGTGCTATGGATTGTTTTTAGCTACTGAGTTGCAGCTAGAGTCCATAGGATTGCATGCAAGTACGGCTCTAGTCTGCAGCAATGCTGAAAAAAAAAAATCTAAAAAAAAGTCTTCAGTAAGCCCAGGTCTAGAGCAGTTCTTTCAAAGGCTTCACATACTGCCCTAACAAATATCTAACAAAATGCCAGGAATTATTTAAGAAACACTCCGGTCAAAAATCTAATATATCATACAACGTCTATATATACTCCCACAACTTAAGTGATTGCTATCTCTATGACTTCATTGTTTTTAGACCAGTAATTGTATCAGCTGTATGTTATTAACCCCATACATACAGGTCAGTGGCAAGGAGTGCACAACTAAGGAGGAAGGTTAGCTTTAAAGAGAACTATCATGCAGGGAAACTTATCCCCTAACCAAAGTGTCTGATCGCAGGGGGTCTGTGCGCTGAGCAAACCCGCACCTCCCCCGCATTCTCCTGCATGCAACCTTGCCTCTCCCCGGAAACAGGGTGCATCGACCCCCGGCTATACCACAGAGACACATTTAGAGGGCTTGTCAGCCACCGCTTGGTGCGGGGATAGGCACACTCTAAACCTAGGGAGAGCAGAGATCCTGTTCAGGGGGGTCCCTGCAGTATCCTTTGGATAGGGGATACATTTTTCTGCATGATAGTTCTCCTTTAATGCTGCCAATTTTGACAGGGCCGGTCTACTGTCTAATGTGTATGGGTGTATCCTGACAGATAAAGAAGAAGAGAAAAACACTGAATTTAAACTCCCAGTCATTTTGTTTCCCTAGATATGAGCCAGTCTTGTGGTGGCTTTCTTTCCAATGAAAGCACATTCATGCTTACTGGTCCTGAGTGTGCAAGGTGAAGGTATACAGTGGGGCAAAAAAGTAGTCAGCCCACTTAAAAGTTCTCCCACTTAAAAAGTTGAGAGGGGTCTGTAATTTTCATCATAGGTATACCTCAACTAAGAGACATAATGAGAAAAAAAAATCCATAAAATCATATTGTCTGATTTTTAAAGAATTTATTTGCAAATTATGGTGGAAAATAAGAATTAGGTCACCTACAAACAAGCAGGACTTCCCGCTCTCACAGACCTGTAACTTCTTTAAGAGTCTCCTCTGTCCTCCACTCGTTACCTGTATTAATGGCACCTGTTTGAACTTGTTATCAGTATAAAAGACACCTGTCCACAATCTCAGTCACACTCCAAACTCCACTATGGCCAAGACCAAAGAGCTGTCGAAGACCACCAGATCCAAAACTGTAGACCTGCACCAGGCTGGGAAGACTGAATCTGCAATAGGCAAGCAGCTTGGTGTGAGAAGAAATCAACTGTGGGAACAATTTTTAGAAAATGGAAGACCTACAAGACCACTGATAATCTCCCTCAATCTGGGGCTCCACGCAAGCTCTCACCCCATGGTGTCCAAATGATCACAAGAACTGTGAGCAAAAATCCCAGAACCACACGGGGGGGACTTAGTGAATGACCTGCAGAGAGCTGGGACCAAAGTAACAAAGGCTACCATCAGTAACAAACTACGCTGCCAGGGACTCCAATCATACAGTGCCAGACGTATCCCCCTGCTTAAGATAGTACATGTCCGGGCCCATCTGAAGTTTGCTATAGAGCATTTGGATGATCCAGAAGAGGATTGAGAGAATGTCATATGGTCAGAAGAAACCAAAGTAGAACTTTTTGGTAAAAACTCAACTCGTCATGTTTGGAGGAGAAAGAATGCTGAGTTGCATCCAAAGAACACCATACCTACTGTGCATGTGGGGTGGAAACATCAGGCTTTGGGGCTGTTTTTCTGCAAAGGGACCAGAACAACTGATCTGTGTAAAGGAAAGAATAAATGGGGCCATGTATCGTGAGATTTTGAGTGAAAAGCTCCTTCCATCAGCAAGGGCATTGAAGATGAAATGTGGCTGGGTTTTTAGCATGACAATGATCCCAAACACACCGCCCGGGCAATGAAGGAGTGGCTTCCTAAGAAGCATTTCAAGGTCCTGGAGTGGCCTACTCAGTCTCCAGACCTCAAACTGACAGCCCCAAAACATCACTGCTCTAGAGAAGATCTGCATGGAGGAATGGACCAAAATACCAGCAACAGTGTGTGAAAACCTTGTGAAGACTTACAGAAAACGTTTGACCTCTGTCATTGCCAGCAAAGTATTGAGAAGAACTTTTGTTATTGACCAAATACTTATTTCCCACCATAATTTGCAAATAAATTCTTTAAAAATCAGATACTGTGATTTTATGAATTTTTTCCTCATTATGTCTCTCATAGTTGAGGTATATCTCTGATGAAAATTACAGGCCTCTCATCTTTTTAAGTGGGATAATTTGCACAACTGGTGTCTGACAATACTTTTTTGCCCCACTGTATGTGTAAATAAAAAATTAAACACAATGGGGCACACCAAGTTCCACTATCCTGGTAGAATCTGGATGAGGAGCAGACAGGTAAAGCACTCACCTGATGTGGGCACAATGCCAAAGAATGCCACAGTTGTATGTGGAGGCAGCCAGCATCAACCATGGGCTGAAGTCTGGACAGTGCAGGAAATAAAGATTCAGCTTGAGGAAAATAAAACTTGTTAATCTGGCACTTCAGTTGTCTCGCAAAAACATATAAAATGAAAAGATTTATTATACAATGGACAACATGTTTCAAGGGTATTGCAACCCTGTTCATCAGGTTCCTGCACAAGACAATTAGGGGATTTAAATACATGTGCAAATCTATAAGATCTTAAACGTTTGAACTTCATAGTCCATTCATAGAGATGGTGTTATGTCGGAGAAGTCTTTCCCCGATCATTGTATTTATATATTAGTTTTGATCTGTTTCATTTATTTGTGTTCTTTTATATGGATATGAATGTTTTTGTTTGAAGTAAAATTTTTGTGGTCATGACTAAAGCCACCAGTAGTTAAATCAGTTATTTATGTGTTGCGCATGGACCTGATGAAGGGGATTGCAAAGACCTTGAAACGAGTTTTCCTTTGTATAATAAATCTTTAAATGTTATATCCTGTTCGAGAGACAACTGAATTTCCTCATCTGGAACATCAGTAAGTGACAGGTTTACAAGCATAGTTTTCCTCAAAATGAATTTTAATTGAAGGTAACGGTCAGCTTGTAAGGAACAAGTCATTTTTATGTTGCCCAAACCATAGGTTATTAGACAGGCGGGGTGGCTTCTGCCTGCCCCACTGGTCTTCATTGTTAGATCTCAACCTATATGGGTAGGAAGAGCTTTATCATTTGATTCTGGTGGAGCAGGCAATGTTGCTGAGGACCCCCACAATGACTCATGGTTCAGGGATTATAAAGTAAGAGTATAGTCACCAAAAGGTATAAGCTATTCATCACAGTAAAATAACGTAATCCAGTTTGAGTAAATTTACATACATGCCAACACTTGAACAATCCATACCAGGACATTTATGTCAGGCTTCCAAGACGCCTACATCATGGAAAACCCACAAAACAGACATTTGATTGGGTCATACAATTGTTAAAAACTTTAGCATCAGAAGGCTCCAGATTTATCATTTATTGGGACAACCCCATAGTGCATGATGTAGGGACCTGCAGGTTCCCTTTATGACTGGAATGCCTTGATGCTGTTTAAAAACAATAGAATTTGCCTCCCTCTACTAGTTTCGGTGATTAAGCACCTTCCTCAGGAGTAACAATGGGCAAACACTTGAACTGAGCTGCAATATCACACACAAACTGAGGAAAAGAGATGCACCGTTTCTAAAATAAAGCAGCTATGTTTTTCTAATCTTAGAAAACTCCTTAAAAAAAAAAAAAAGAAAACCTTCTGCCTTTTGCCTGTGAAGGGAGACAATTGCATAACACTATTAGGATATTGTTCACCATGTAAAACATTTTAAGCGGCTCTGGAGCTTTGGTTAAGGCCCCTTACACACTGCCGTTGCTCCCCATCGAGAACCGGCCATTAAAGCCTCCTCCCCCCCCACCACCCCGACTTAAACGGCTATTCTCAGGATGGGGAGCAACAACAAACAATGGGTCCCGGCGGCTCCCATTTACTATTATGTGGGCCGCCGAGCGCCATTATGAATAGCGGGAGAAGAACATGGAACAAGAAGTAATTTTTCTCCCGCTATTCTGCCCGGCTCTCCAGGTGGCAGTTACACTGCTGTGCACTAATGGCAGTGTGAAAGAAGCCTAAGAAATACAGTGGATTTTAGACAAGACAGGTTCCCAGATCAGCAATGAAAAGTGCTTTGATTTTGTTAGGCATTGTTTTGTAATCTATGGCTGCTGATGAAGGTGATAAGAGTCTACCATGTGCAATGTCTGTATGTCTGCAATAGCCCAGGCACTGAACATTAAAGCAATGAAGATATAGATATTGAACCCTCTCTCACAGTAAGTTGAAGCACATTATGGTTTGAGCTTAATTTTGAGTTCAAAAAGCAGTTCCAATTGAGAAAGACCTTTTGTCAAATAAAAGATCCAAAAAAAAAATAAAAAATAAATTAAAAATATATTTTTCCTCTGTGGCTACAGTACAGTGAGAGTGGCAAAATAAGATGGATGAATGATCTACACTTACAATGAAATGGAAGTCATGCAATAGTGCAAAAGCAGATCCAGTTAAAAGATTAAAGTAAATAAAGCTTGTTTTCTTACAGCTCCGGAGTTAATAACGCAGCTTTGTGGCACAGCGCCATCATGTCCCTCCCGTGCCAACCAGAATAAAAGGAATTAATATTAGATTGTGTTTTGTACTTCGTGCATGTATACTAAGAATGCAGCAAGGGTTATAAGTACACAGTGTAAGCCAACATATTAAACTGAAATGAATGGTCTAAAGGGATGACTTGTATTCTGTTTTGTGTGACACTATTAAACATTCATGTGCACTAGTGAACTCAATGGATCATCATTTGACAAGTCACTTGGACACAAAGAGGACATTCTTAAATAAAAAATAAAATACTGCAACACTAAGTTATGTATGGTAACTTTATATAGGAACTCTTTCACATGACCAGCCCTTGATCACCTATATCTTATCTCTGAGATTTTACTGTATTGCATATGGACTAACTGCATAGATTTAGGCTTAGCACACAAATAAATATTAATAAGCACATAATACACATGACACCGCAATAAAATGCAAAGGATGAGTTAGGTGGCAGGACAATTTGTGTACCACTTACCTTAAGAGTTTGTCTAACCAGAGAATCTTTTCTAGTAAATGCAGAGTTGTATATGTCTATATTTCAATAATAGTGATATATTCAGCATAAGCTGAGAATACAAGTGGAGCAGGGACATGGGAACCATGCCTAAAGTCTAAGTGGTCCCACACCAATTGGTGGAGTCATCTGACATGATGATCTTGCATATTACCTGGATGTCCTACAACTTCCAGCCTGCCCAGACAGCCGTTGGCTGTCTCGGTTTGCTGGGAATGTAGTTTTGCAACAGCTGGAGGCCCACAGTTTGGAGATCACTGGCCTATATCAACATTTCCCTGTCATATGCACATATATTGGGAAAGCAGGTGCTCCAGATTTACTGACTGCAGAGCAATAGTCTGATGTGTACTGAAATGGTCTGCAGCAGTTCTAGGTGGGGAACTGGCAGGATTGCTGTGGGCAGGGAGTATACAGAAAGGACGGTCATAAAAAGCTGAGGAAAAAACAATGCATTCTGGGAGGACATGGAGGGGAGTGAATTGCAGACCAAAAAAAATAAAAAAAATAGAGAGATTTTTGGTGATCTCAGAATTTGGAATGAAAGGTAAGCAGTGCTATATCCCCGATGTTTGAATACCCAGTCAAAGCATACCTGTCAAAAAATAAAAAATAAAAAGACTTTTTGGCATGTCTTTGGAACACGTGAAAAGTATTCCTCTCTCTGGGGCTGAGAGAGTAGAGTGCAGCCACACATTTATAAGACAAGGATGGCCCCATAGACTTACAGTATGAGGACATCCTAGTCATGTGACACAGAGCTCTTGGGCGGGAGATGATTGTACGGGATCACATGCAGGAGCTTGCTAGAGGACACCAATAGATCGATTATAAGGAACCATATAAGAGAGACAGTGGCGCTAGGGTGGGAGTCTCCATTCCAAAGTAATACCTGCATTTTCAGCTTTTGCCCAGAATATTACTTTAAACTGCCTAAATATTAAGGGAGATCAAATAACACTTTAATAAAAAGATGTTAAGTCACATACGTCCTCAAGAACTGAGGAAGAGATTAGATAGATCTTCAAACAAACCGGGGGAGATTTATCAAAACCTGTGTAGAGGAGGAGTAGTGCAGTTGCCTATAGCAACCAGAGCGCTTTATTCATTTTTCACATGCCTCTTTAGAAATGAAAGAAGCAATTTAATTGGTTGCTATGGGCAACAGCACCACTCTTCCTCTACACAGGTTTTGATAAATCGCCCCCACTGTCCGAAGACTTATATAAAATATGATTTAATTAAAGAAGCAGCAATCTAATTCGTTTCTATGGGCAACTGGTCTACTTTTCCTCTGCACAGGTTTTACAGGATTCCAAATTTGGGGTTAGATGTTTATAGTATGACTTACTTACACCAGTAAATTAGTAGTCATTTATACAGTAACAAGAGTGATCACACACTCCAAGTTGAAAGCTTATATTAGTTTATAAAATGCTTTAAAAGCCTCTAAAGCAAATTTTGCTGTTCTCTATAATCCTCAGAATCCTTTGTTATATAGTAATGTGTATGAGGAGATTGCTAACCCATATGTGATACATGTGCAGTGGAAGTGCTGCATACTATGGGGGGAGATTTATCAAAACCTGTCCAGAGGAAAAGTTGCTGAGTTACCCATAGCAACCAATCAGATCGCTTCTTTCATTTCTCACAGGCTTCTATCAAAAATGAAAGAAGCGATCTGATTGGTTGCTATGGGCAATTCAGCAACTTTTCCTCTGGACAGGTGTTGATAAATCTCCTATATGTTGGATTCCTGTCATATTTCTTAATACAATACTTGAAAAAGGGAGAATTAGGTCTGTACATTTATGTATAGCTGTATGAAGCCTGCGAATCACAAAAGAAGCTTTCCCAAAATGTTATATTAACAGACCAGAGATACCTCAGTCAATCAGTCTGTTCTTTGCACATGATACCAATAAACAAAAATCAATTAGAAGCTGTACAAACTTTTATTTCTTACTTTGGCTCCAAATTCAACCAAATTTGCTAAATTTTGTAAAGACTTGGCGACCAGCGTCAATGTTCTTGCTGCAGTTGGTGAGGGAGAGTCTGTCAGGTAGAGAGAAGTGAAGGTTAACAGAAATAAGCAGAATGATCCATAAAGTTTTATGTTTACTACTTAAGTGTTAGGTTACTTATACTTTGCACATTTGGTCACTATTTTTCTGTTTCAGTGCTCGCTTGAAAAATACAAAAGTATACTGGAAAAATGTGTCCTCTTTATAATTCTAGTTTCGGTTAAAAATACACTTGCAAAATGCTTATTACTTATACTTAACTTATTACAGTCTCATATCCACCAAGTACCACAAGTCCCAGAGCCTTTCATTAAAGGGTAACTCCGGCCCTAAGAAATCTTATCCCCTATCCAAAGGATAGGGGATAAGATGTCTGATCGGGGGGGGGGGGGGGTCCACCGCTGGGGACCCCTGCGATCAGACTTATCCCCTAACCTTTGGATAAGGGATAAGATGTCTTCGGGCCGGAGTTACCCTTTAAGGAATGACATTTTATCACTACAGAGTTTCATATAATAGATCTCTATGTATAGGATCACATTTATCATTCACTATAGATTTAATTTATCAAAACGTGTGCAGAGGGAGAGTGGTACAGTTGCCCATAGCAACCAGATTGCTGCTTTCATTTTTAAAGTCCTCTGAGAAATGAAAGAAGCTATCTCAACGATTGCCATGGGCAACTGCACCACTCTTCTACACAAATTGTGATAAATCTCCCCCATTGGGGATTCATTTTCTACCAGTTCTTTTATTGCAGCTGTCCTGAGATTTGTCTATGGTCTTGGTTGATTTTGTGACCTCTCATTCTGCTGAACCATAATGGCTTTATGGTCCAGATTTTTCCACCTTTCTGAGGGACAAAAACTGTCTGGTTTGCCCATAGCAGCCAGTCAGAGCTCAGTTTTCATTTTACCACAGTAAGGGTATGTTGACACTGCGTAATTCCCACAGAATTATGCAAGTGGAATTTTGTGCAGTGAACATTAACATAAATGTGAATGGGTCTTCCGCGAGAAATTTCAGCAGCAGACAATTCCGCCGCTGAAATTGTTCCACGCAAAGAAAGAACATGTTCATTCTTTGCGCGGAAGTCCACGAGCACTGCATAGCCATCAATGGTGATGGCGCAATGTCGGGTGGTTCTACCGCTGAAGTATTTCAGCGTCGTCCGCCAGATAGAATCTCCGCTCGCCCTAAATTCTGCCAGCGGAGATTCCGTAGTGTGAACGTACTCTAATATTAGAAATAAAAGCTAAGCTGTGATTGGTTGATATTGGCAAACCAGGTTTCTGCTCTCAAACCCTATTGTTAGTTAATTGATCCCTTGGCGCTTAAGGGATCAATTAACTAACAATAGGTATGTATGGATTCAGGGTCAAAAGCGCTATAAAGCCATGCCCTTTATACTGTAAAAACCTGCTTACAAGTCCGTCTGATACTAAGTTTCCAAACAGCTTTTTCTGGGATTTTCTTTTTAAATTCCACTGCAGTTTGAGCAAAAGCCAGCAGTGTATCCAAAAGGAATGGGAAATATAAAAGGAAAAATCTACTTCTGACTTAGGTTCAAAAACTTCAGTGCCAGTTTTCAAAAGAAACAAAAAACAAAAACACACCAGAAAAAAACCTGTGTGGAAACCTAGCCTTAGATATATATTATCATAGGGATAATATATATATATATATATACACACACATATACATACACACACAGTACAGACCAAAAGTTTGGACACACCTTCTCATTCAGAGTTTTCTTTGTTTTCATGACTATGAAAATTTTAGATTCACACTGAAGGCATCAAAACTATGAATTAACACATGTGGAATTATATACTTAACAAAAAAGTGTGAAACAACTGAAAATATGTCATATTCTGGGACCTTCAAAGTAGCCACCTTTTGCTTTGATTACTGCTTTGCACACTCTTGGCATTCTCTTGTTGAGCTTCAGGAGGTAGTCACCTGAAATGGTTTTCACTTCACAGGTGTGCTGGTGATGAGGAGGAGGTGTGATGGTGTGGGGGTGCTTTGCTGGTGACACTGTTGGGGTATTTATTCAAAACTGAAGGCATACTGAACCAGCATGGCTACCACAGCATCTTGCAGCGACATGCTATTCCATCCGGTTTCGTTTAGTTGGACCATCATTTATTTTTCAACAGGACAGTGACCCCAAACATATCTCCAGGCTGTGTAAGGGCTATTTGACCAAGAAGGAGAGTGATGGGGTGCTGTGCCAGATGACCTGGCCTCCACAGTCACTGGACCTGAACCCAATCGATATGGTTTGGGGTCCACAGAGTGAAGGCAAAAGGGCCAACAAATGCTAAGCATCACTGGGAACTCCTTCAAGACAGTTGGAAGACCATTTCAGGTGACTACCTCTTGAAGCGCATCAAGAGAATGCCAAGAGTGTGCAAAGCAGTAATCAAAGCAAAAGGTGGCTAGAACCTTTTTTGTTATGTATATAATTCCACATGTGTTAATTCATGCAAGTTTTTGCCTTCAGTGTGAATCTACAATTTACATAGTCATGAAAATAAAGAAAACTCTGAATGAGAAGGTGTTTCCAAACTTTTGGTCTGTACTGTATATTACATTCAGGTTAGGACAGCTGTGTGCTGTGGTTTATGAAAATTACATAAACCCAGTAATAAAAGGAACAGATATGAGACATCTTGGGTTAAACAATTGATTTCATGTTTCAGGTACTTATGATGCTGGGTATAAATGACTATAGTTGTTTCCTTTGAGCATTTTCTTACTACTCATATTTATATCATAAAGGGGTAGCCCCATGGTTAAATAATACGATTACCTGTTAGAGCTGACAAAATGCTCCTGTGTTTTGATCCTGCTGTTACATACATGTCATGGCACCCCCTGCTTTTCCTTGTAAAACCTCATCTAATGTGTTAAGCAATGGTGGTCATAAGTATTAAAAGGGATACTCCACTGCTTCCTGCTGCACCTGGGTCTTCAGAATTTTTGTTTCTAAACGCTGGGTGCGGTGGACGTGTCGTCACGCCCCCCCCTCCCATAGGCATGTATGGAGGGGGCATGGTGTGACGTCACAAGGGGATGTGGTATGACGTCACGGCCACCGCACCCAGCATTTAGAAATAACGTCAGGGAGCAGCAGAGTACCCCTTTAAGTAGCACCACCCAGTTCCTCCTTCACTCAGACAGTT
Organism: Hyla sarda; assembly: GCF_029499605.1. Classification (NCBI taxonomy): domain Eukaryota; kingdom Metazoa; phylum Chordata; class Amphibia; order Anura; family Hylidae; genus Hyla; species Hyla sarda. The sequence continues at coordinate 520,481,534 of NC_079189.1, forward strand.
AAGTAATTCCTGCTATTGCACAGGTACGTTGTTCACAGATGCAGGTTTGAACTTCCAGCCACAGATTTACTGCAGTGAAATTTCTGTAGTGGTAAATCCGCAGTAAATTACATTAACCTCAATGGGGTTGCAGATTTTGGCTGAAGGGCTATGAAAGGAACACTAAGGGGCGCATTAAGTATTTAATATCAATATCTAGATCCAGGATAATTTAGTCAAATTATTCCAATAAAAAAAAAAAAACCTGTGTTTTGCATTATGTAATAAAATTACATTTAACTGCATAACAAAAAGGAAAAAAAAAAAAATTATATATATATACTCAGTAGACTTTTAAAACAAAAAAAAAAAACACATATGCTTACCTTCCTCACTTCAGTCGCACTACCCGCTCAGCCAATCAGCAGCTGGTGCAGGAAACAGAGGTGGCCGCCAATTGTCTTAGCGGGCAGTGCATGCATCGACCTTAAACAATGCAAGCGCTGTGCAAAAGGAGCAGCTCAGGAATCACAACGGCAGGACAAGGAAGAAAAACGAGTGTTTCTTTTCTGTCTGACCACAGTGCGCTCTGCTGACACTTCTGTCCATGTCAGGAAGTGTCCAGAGCAGGAGAGGTTTGCTATGGGGATTTGCCCCTACTCTGGACAGTCCCTGACATGGACAGAGGTGTCAGCAGAGAACACTGTGGTCAGACAGAAAACTACTCAACTTTCTGTGGAAGCATATAGCAGCTGATAAGTACTGGAAGGATTAACATTAACTTTATGCCACCAGTCGTTTAGATTTTTTTTTTCCCTCCAGAGTACCCTTTTAAATGTTTGTGAATAAAATTGAGATACTTTAAGGATACATACCCGAGATGATATTAAACATTCTTGGATTAAGGATAGCAGGGCAGATTAGTCGCAGGAAGACAAATCCACTGAAAATAACAAAGGAAAAAAAATCATTAGACAAGTTAAAGGCCCCAAACCATTATTTTTTTATACTTCGTATTAACACTTTCAATACAAATATACTGGCAATGAAATTTGTTTAAAGACATACAAGAGAAGATAACTAATAGTATCTCCAGTGGAACAAATCTTCTGTTTTCTATGCACAACTTGAAATAGGCACAGAGACAATGAGAAGCCAAATTATTTGTGTTTTTCTTGGAATATCTTCAGAAATAGAATTTTAACAATTATTTTGCATGTAGTCACTTACCTAACAACCCTTGTCCTCATAGTTGTATTAGAAGGCCACTTTTGTTGAACAGACCTTTGTAAGCACCCATAAATATATCTTAAAGTTCTGTTAAAAGATATGGAATAAGTAAAATCATTACATGTTCTGTCACTACACACAAACATTTGCTCCAGCACCCATCGTAGTAGATACACAAAGTTCACAAACATCTAATATGTGCATGCATAGCCTGATAACTCCTCCAGCTAGTTACAGAGAAGTAAACAATTTGGATTTTAGCCGTTACAATCCATTGTAATTCAGATGTTTTGTCAAGTTCAGAAAGCCAATTTCCATACTACTTTTTGGGGAATTATGAGTTAATGGAGGTAAGGGGGGTCTTCATTCAGGATCTCATCTCTTGGAAACAATGGAGAGTTCACACCAATAATGGGGGGCATTTATCAAAACATGTGCAGAGGAAAATTGGAGCAGTTGCCCTTAGCAACAAGTCAGATGGCCTCGGAAAAATAAGTATAGAAGCAATCTGATTGGTTGCTATGGGCAACTGCTTAAATTTTTCTCTGCACAGGTTTTGAGAAATCCTCCCTAGTGTGTTCTGATCTTGAAGCGGGTACTCCGGTGGAAAACTTTTTTTTTTAAATGAACTGGTGCCAGAAAGTTAAACAGATTGTTAATTACTTCTATTAAAAAATCTTTACCCTTCCAGTACTTTTAAGCAGCTATATGCTACAGAGGAAATTCTTTTCTTTTTCGTCTTGTCCACAGAGCTCTCTGTTGATACCTCTGTCCATGTCAGGAACTGTCCAGAGCAGCATAGGTTTGCTATGGGGATTTTCTCCTGCTCTGAACAGTTCCTGATACGGGGATTAGGTGTCAGTAGAGAGCACTGTGGACAAGACAAAAAAGAAATTCAAAAAGAAAATGATTTTCTCTGTAGCATACAGCTGCTAATAAGTACTGGAAGGGTAAAGATTTTTTAATAGACGTAATTTACAAATCTGTTTAACTTTCTGGCACCCGTTGATTTAAAGAAAAATGTTCTCCACCGGAATACCCCTTTAAATAGGATCAGGCCAGCAAGGGGTGCTCTGTAATCATCTCATTGTCAAGAGACCCTAATAGTGTGTTCACACAGTAGCTGTATGTTATAGCATAATACACACATAAGACTTCAAAACTCAAGTATTACGTCTGTAATGAGACACCCATTAAATTAAAACAAAGGTCTGGTTGCCAAACAAACAAATGCCTGTAAGATCTGAGTGTTCCTGTTTATGGGAAAGGAATATAGCTGTTCACTGCTATTGATGGTGTCTGGCCAGCTTAAGTGACCAAGCTACAACGTGTAACACATTATTATTTATCAATTAGGACCAGAACTCCTAACTTACGGAGGAAGTATTTCTGCGGCCATAAAAATTTTTTCCACCAACTCTGAAAGCAAAGCCAAGAGGTGGGCCAAGTTAGCGTTCACATCTTCATTCTTCTCCAGCTTGGAGGGATTCAGCTGTATAAACAGTAGATACAGTAAATGACGGATGTGTAAGTCAATGGGATAAAAGATTTAGAAACTGATGTGACAGACCTGATCTTGACTAAGGCTGGGTTCACACCACGTTTTGTTAAATACGATCCCCGTATACGGCTGGGAGGAGGGGGGCGGGGCTTAATCGCGGCGCCCGCACTCAACCGTATTCGGGAACCGTATTTAATGTATGTCTATGAGCCGACCGGAGTGAACCGCAGCCTCCGGTCGGCTTCGTTTTCGGCCGTATGCGGTTTCCCGACCGTAGGCAAAAACGCGCTCGACCACGTTTTTGCATGCGGTCGGGAAAACGCATACGGCCGAAAACGAAGCTGATCGGAGGCTGCGGTTCACTCCGGTCGGCTCATAGACATACATTAAATACGGTTCCCGAATAAGGCTGAGTGCGGGCGCCGTAATTATGCCCTGCCCCCCCTCCTCCCAGCCGTATACGGGAACCGCATTTAACAAAACGTGGTGTGAACCCAGCCTAAGTCAGTAATTCCCAAAATTACAACCAGAGGGGACCCCTAAAAATGTTTTGGGTCCAAGCAAAACCCTAATGTTATTCTTGCCACAAAGATGCTTGACAAAAAGGTGGGTGCAGAATTATACAGTTCTTGCTATTATTTGGTTCAGACATGTTTACCGCTTTATCCCGCAGCAAATCCCACTATGAGCAAGTTAAAAATCAGTTTGCCTACCCCACAGTTTCCCAACCAGGGTGCCTCCAGCTGTTGCAAAACTATAACTCCCAGCATGCCCGGACAGCCAACAGCCATGAATTATTCTAATTCTGACTTTTCAGGTTGTCCACTCATGACAGCACCACGAGGCATACCAGATAAGTCTTGATTTAGGGAGGAACCATGGCCTGCAGCATCTTTCGGCCAAACCTAAGGTCCTGAGAAGAGGCCACATCCAGCGTATAATGCTTGAAGAAGGTGTGCGGAGAAGACCATGTTGCCACTCTGCACGAAGCTCTCTCGGCCCAGGAGACTGAAACGGCCCTAGTAGAATGAGCTTTGATGCCTACCGGAACATCTTGACCCGCAGCACTATAGGAATGACTGATTGCTGACTTAAGCCATCTGGAAATTGAGTTTTTTTGATGCCTTCTTCCCCCTATTTGTTCCTTGATATTGAACAAATAGGCTAGAATCTTTCCTCCAGGTCTTAGTAGTCTCCAGATAGTGTATGACCGCTCTCCTGACATCCAGTTTATGGAACTCTTCCTCCTTTTTGTTTTTGGGACTGGCACAGAAAGAGGGAAGAATTAAGTCTTAAGACCTATGAAAATAGGATACAACTTTTGGGAGAAAGGCAGGATAAAGCTTTAGAATAATCTTATATTCGAGTACAGTAAGGTAAGCATAATCAATAGACAAGGCTTGGATTTCACTTACTCTTCTGGCAGATATTCTTGCCACTAGAAACACAGTTTTCCAGGTAAGGAACCTGATTCCGACAAAGGTTCAAAAGGACTTTTAGTTAAGAGATGATAATACAATATTCAAATCCCAAGGGAAAGTAAGATAAGATATTTTCGGTCTTTTTTTCAAAGTAAAAATTTATTGAATTTTAATATAATACAAAACAGAAACAAAAACAAATTCCAAAAGCAGAATTAGGATACAGACTCCGCCAGGTTCCATCAGAAATAAAAAAGTAGCGTAATAGTCTACAATAACGGGTCTAAGGACAGGTCAAAAGTATATTACAGTAAACGAAGAGGACAGGCACACTGCTAGGAAAACCCGTGGGCAATCGAAACAGGGGATGGGAGGCAGTTATGCCAGTGTGTAGCAAACTCAGAACCTTGACCCAGGTATGTCACCCATGACCGGTAGAGTACACTCCAAGTGGGGTCTGATAGGAAGGCAGAGGAGAAGAAAAGAGGATGGCGGGAGGGGGAGAAAAAGGAAGGGAAGGAGAGAGAGGCGACAGGGAGACAAAGAGCAAGAAGAACTCACCTGGCAAGGGAGCTGCAACCGGATGACCAGCCATCCAGCAAGGAGTGATTGCATGAAATGGGGAGGACATTGGACGGTGCAGAGCTATCAGGGCGAGTGTGGGGGAAGAGTAACGAGTGTTAAGTGGCTAGACCTAGCGATGTGTATTCCGGAGAGGCAAGGAATGAGGACCAGGGATGCCAGATCGAGAAATATCTGGTCAATTGGGAGGGAGACTCAGCCATGAGTTCCTCCATTCTATGGAGATGTGTCACTTCCCGGAGCCAGGACGAGATGGTTGGAGGGATTGGAGATTTCCAGTGGCGGGGTATCACTATTCTGGCTGCCATGAGGAGGCAGGAGATCAGTTTAGTCGTGGCCTGAGGCAAACCCTTCGGTAGTATGGAAAGGAGCAGGGTCTCAGGAGTTCATGGCAGATCGATAGAAGTGATATGGGATATCAATTCACAGGTCTGCCTCCAGAAGGGCAAGAGACGCGGGCATGAAAACCACACATGAAGCATCGAGCCACAATGTTCTCCGAGCCACCATGTTCTCCGTACCTCCAACATTCATCCGAGACACCAGGATAAAATTTAGCTAAGAGAGTCGGGACTCTATACCATCGAGAAAACTTTAAAATTGGTCTCTTGAGCTCTACATGAGATGGAGGTGCAGTGACACCAGGACAGGGCTTCAGACCAGTCACTATCAGGTATAGCGTGTCCCAGTTCACGTTTCCATCCCGATTTGTTTGGGAGCGGCTTTGATGTATAGTGTTCTAGAATCAGCGGATACAGTATACTAATAGTGTGGTGCGGGGTTATCTCTTGGGTGCAAAGACATTCAAAAGTAGTGAGAGGTCTGTGGAGACGTGTGGGTTGAGTGGCTACTGAGTAGAAGTGATGCAGCTGGAAGTATTGAAAAAGATGAAGGGGTGTCAGGGGGGTTTCCTGTAAGAGCTCGGATAACTGTCTCAGGGCTGACTGGGTCGAGAGATCGCGAAAGATCGTACCAGAGGCCCTAGAGAAGTTTATGAACGAGTCTGAGTCATAGGCTGGTAAAAATGCTGGAGATATTTTTGGTCTAATTCTGGATACTGCTGAAAATAACCTTTTGACCCATTTGTGTTCGGCAATGCTGACATAAAAAAAACACCCAAGGGCTGCCGCCTGAACTTCTAGTGTACTCCGAGATAAACCTAGATAAAACCCATCCTGCAGGAAATCTAATAGTCTATGAATATCTGGGTTAAGAGGAGCCAAACCAGGATAAAAATGTCTTCCATTGTTTAAGATAAATGGAGCATGTAGAATCCTTTTTAACTTTTTAGGAGATTGTCAACCACCTTTTTAGAGAGACCCTTTTGTTCTAGCACAAGTCCCTCAATAACCAGGCTGCCAGCTGGAGATTCTTTAGATCTTTGTGGAATAGAGGGCCCTGGCACAATAGATTGTCCCTCTGAGGAAGAAGAATGGGCTCCACTATGGCAAGTTCTGTAAGAAGACTGAACCAGCTTCTCTTTGGCCACATCGGGGCTATGAAGATGAATTTTCCTAGTCTCACGTTCTGGAGAGCTCTCATGATCAGAGGAATTGGTGGAAAAGCATGTGAGAGATTGACCAACCATACTTGCTGAAGAGCATCCACCACCTCTGGGTTCTCTCTGGGATTGAGAGTGAAGAAACTGAACTCTGCGATTCTTCAGGGAAGCAGAAAAGTATTTTTCCGGAAGACCCCAAATTTGAGTCAGAGAGAGAAAGACTTGAGCATTAAGGGACCAATCGCCTGGATCTAAAACATGGAGACTTAAAAAAATTTGCTGATGGGTTGTCAATTCCTTTCAGATGTACTGCAGAAAGGGATAACACATTTTGTTCTGCCCAACATTTTCTCTGCTAGAATCTTCAGGGGTGTGTGTCTTGTTCTGCCCTGATATTTGATAAATGCCACTGCTGTAGTGTTGGCCGAGTAGACTTTTACATGAAGGCCCCCCACTAGATTTTTTTGAAGCTTTTAAAGCTTTGAACAATAATGCTCTATAATTCGAGGAACAGGTTCGGGTTTCTTGGGACCAGGAACCCTGAAGTTGGAGATCTTCCACCACGGCTCTTCAGCCCCACAGACTGGCATCTGTTATGGAGATAGATGGAAGAGAGATCCATGGTACCCCTACAAGAAGATTTTCCCTCTTCAACCACCACTTTGGGATTTCTTTACAATAAGAGGAACCGTCATCTTGCTCTCTAGGGACAACAGAGCGATCCCAGGTTTTCAGTATTTGTGACTGAAGAGTTCTGGAAAGACTGACACCAGGGTACGGCTGGAATACAGGAAGTCATGGACCCTAGCAGGGACACGGCTTCCCTCAAGGTAACGGATTTGTTTTGCATCACCTTTTTTATCTTCTGAGTGGAGGATACTTTCTCCACCGGAAGAAAGGTTTTTTTGTACCTCGGAATTCAGGATCATGCCTAAGAATCTCTTTGTTCTGGAGGGAGAGAGATCCAACTTCTGGAAATTTATTATCCAGCCCATGTCTTGCAGGCATGACACTGTCTGCTGGACATGCATAGATAGCAGGTGATAAGAACTGGCAGTAATCAAAAGATCATCTAGGTAGGGAATGATGGTGATCCCCTCTAGTCTCAGGGAGGTGCCGAGAATATTCAAAAAGGTAGAGCTTTGAATTGGTAATGAAATACTTTTTTTTTTTTTTTTTTTTTATCGGACTGCAAAACAAAGGTATTTCAGGTGAGGCTCGTAGATAGGAATATGGAAGTAAGCGTCTTTTAAGTCGATTGTCGCCATCCAGGCATTTTTCTGGATTAGTGGAATGGCAGACTTCAACGTTTCCATTTTGAACATTTTGTATGTAATACATTTGTTTAGAACCTTTAACTTTATTATGGTCCTGAAGGAATCATTGGGCTTTGGAACTAGGAATAGGTTGGAAAAGTGTCCTAGGCCTTGTTCTTGCTGAGGAACCGGAATAATAGCCCCAAGGGATAACAGACCTTTTATACCTGAGCTGAGCCTCATGTTTGCATTTTTTTTTGCATATATCCTCTCTAGAAGTTTTATTAGAGGATTTTGTAGTTGTTCAAGCCAGATGAACAAGGATCTTGCTACCATAGAGGCCGCAATATTGGGGTTAATCTGAGCAGAACAAGAGTCCCACAATTTTCTTAACAATCCGTCCACCTTACGATCTAAGGGATCTTTTAGTTGAGAGCTATCCTCAAATGGTAAGGATGTCTTTTTAACAACTTTAGATACTTGTACATCAATTTTTGGAATTTTGTTCCATAATTACATATCCTCCTCATTAAATGAAAATTTGGAATGGAATTCCTAGGAAAGTAACAGCCTTTTCTCAGGTTCTTTCCATTCCTCAAGAATAAGATCCTTAATATTGTCATGAACGATGAAAACCTGTTTTTTAGGTTTCAATCCCGCAAACATAAGATTTTGGATAGAAGTGGATTCAGCGGTTTCAGGAATGTTCATAGCATTTCTGACAGCATTAACTAGAAACTCCGTGTCCTCAGAGGAGAATATCTCTTAGTGTTCCTCTATGTACAAGGTTCAATGACTTCACCTTCCTCTTAAGAATTGGAACCCGAAGAAACAATATATCCAGACAGGCTTTACATAGGGCCTTATTATATCCTTCATGCAGTATAATAGCCCAAACCCTGCTGCACAGGAACAGGAAACACTGAGGGGGTATGGAGGGAGGGGCCTTTTTAACCTCTCTCGTGCTTCCTGTTCCTATGCAGATGGGGGCAATCTCATGTGGTGTCGTCGTGAGTGGACAACCTGAAAACACTGACTACCCTATGGTAAAAGTTACAGGTCTTGGTGCTGCTGTGTTCCAGGAAACTGATTGGGAAACACTGCACTTAGTAAATAAAAACAGCAGAATGCCATCTGTCCTGTTCTACATTGAAGTGGAATAAGAAATATGTCATAGAGGCAGTGTAAGAGAAGATCCTTTGGCAGTAGGGTTTTCTTACCTCACACGACTGCTTGCTATCCATTATTTTTAAAATGGTGTCTTTCAGAGCATGGTGAACAAATGGAGTAGCAGTTGCCTTCATATACTGCTCCATAAGTGTGCTTGCTAAGGTTGTTGCTCGAAAAAGAGTCGTAGCTTCATCTAGATTGTAGTATAATGTAACACGTAAAATAAACAACATTGGATCAAAACCATTTATATTCACTTGCATATACAAAATCAGAGCAACAAAGGGAGGATTATTTAAAATGTTAAGCCCCTTTACAGGAGCCGATTATTGGGCAAATAAGAGATAATCGACCCGTGTAAAAGAGCAAGTGGTTGGCCAACGTACAAGAGAACACTTGTTTGTCGACTGACTGGATATTATGTTTAACCCCTTAAGGACACAGGGCGTACCTGTATGCCCTGAGTCCACTCCCTTTCTATAATGCAAGGTCACACTAACAACGGCCGGGACCCGTGGCTAATCGTGCACGTCAGCGATCGCATTGCCACGGGACCATCGTGGTGAAACCGAGATGTCCCGATCAGCTAGGACGCATCAGGAGGGTACCTTACCTGCCTCCTGTGCGTCCAATCACCAAATGTCTGCTCCGTGCCTGAGATCCAGGCAGGAGCAGTCAAGCGGCAGAAGATAATAAAGATCATTTAACCCTTCCCTTATAAAAGTTCAAATCACCCCCCTTTTCCCAATAAAAAAAAAACCAGTGTAAATAAAAATAAACATGTGGTATTGCCACGTGCGGAAATGTCTGAATTATAAAAAATATATCGTCAATTAAACCGCACAGTCAAAGGCATCCAAAATAGCGTATTTTTGGTCACTTTTTAAACCATTAAAAATGCATAAAAAGCGATCAAAAAGTCAGATCAAAACAAAAATGGTACCAATAAATACTTCAGATCATGGCGCAAAAAATGAGCCCTCATACCGCCCCATAAAATAAAATAAAAAGTTATAGGGGTCAGAAGATGGCAATATTAAACGTATTAATTTTCGTGCATGTAGTTACGATTTTTTTCTGTGTGACATGTCAAGTTTAAAAAAAAAAAAAAAAAAAAAAAAGGGAAAATGGTTAATGAAATGTAAAAATCTACAATAGTTAAATTAAACAATTTAGCTGTAAACCATAATGCATAGATTCTCTTTCCCATTCAACTTTTAATGTAGTTATTCTACCCCTTCATAAAATACTGACTGAATCAAATAAGGTGTTCTTTACCTTCCACGGTGATCTCCTTGTCATTTAGTGTTCGCAAAAGTAAATATTCCATTTTTTCATGTAGGAAAATCCGCAATAAAATGCTAGCAAGTAGTGTTCGATCCTGTCCACATACATGTGACAATGCATTTACAACATGCAACTCCTTCTGAAGTATAAGCTGCAAGAGGCAAAAAAATGTGTCATAATATACAACCATTGCATCATATACATTAAATGTATTGTCTTGGGACTTCCCTAAATCAAAGAGCAGGGAGCCACTAAAGGAAATCGTCTCACTCTGGCAGACCTGTCCCATTTATGAATTACATCAACCCAAAATGACACTTATGCTTATTTAAGGGGCTCAATTTTGACAGGAGACTCAGGACTCTATACTTGAAATTGCAGGGGGTCTCAGCAGTCAGACTCAGCTGTCTTTGTTGGCTTCATACACTGACTAGAGCAGCAATGCAAATGCACATCTGCTAGTACTTTATTTAAGTTCCTACTTACTGCGGTCATGCAATGAAGAGGACCAAGGGGCTCAGATGAGCCGTGGAACTACCACCAGTGCCCCACGTCATCAAAAATGTGTGACTCATACTGTGGGTATGGAATAAGTGTGTGCGGGTGTGTGTGTGTGTGTGTGTGTGTGTGTGTGTGTGTGTGTGTGTGTGTAATACCACGTCTCCTGTGACAGTCACTGCAGCTTCCAATGCAATATCAACTAATCCTGGGAGTTTAGGATATTTGTCAGGGACAATCCCTTTGATTTCTTGTGCCAATTTTGGGAAATGAGTGAACAACAGAATATAGCTACAACTACAGCAGCTTAGGCCTCTTTCGGCACTTCCTCATAAAAGCCCGGGGAAACAGCGTACGAGGCATATGCCCGGACCTGGGACTGCCCGCACGCTGCACCGCATCGCTAAACGTAAGTAACCCATGCTACTTAGTAACTACCTACTTTAAGCTGGCATTACCAATATGCTGGCTTTACTTTACTAGTATAAATAGCTGGTTAAACTTAATAAGTGTATATGTCCTACTCTAGTGTCCCGGATATCAGCATCCTTTCTTTAAGGGACCTCATACTCCTCACATGGACCTTAAAAGCACAGCAATGCAGTAAAGGGGTCAGTATCATATTAAACCAACGTCCCTATCAGACTATCGTACGTTATATATGTATCTAACTCCGGTATATTACATATACCCCTACAGAAGCCTAATTTTGGCACCTGGAGAGACTATACATTATCCTATGGACAATATTCATGTACACCCACCAGAGGTACTCTATATTACATATCTATCTTATATATGAGTACTCCTTTTAGTCACCTTATTATCTTACTATTGTATATATCATATAGGTGACATATCGTGTATCATAAATGAATTGATAATCTATCAGAGCCTCTACTATATTTGAGGTAGGTAGTCCAGCTCACATATGAGTTACTCACAATACATCTTCATACACTATCATCTTATAGTATTTATTTATCTTTGTAGAATTTCGGTGGCTTTACCTGGAACTATCACCTAGGTCCATATTTATCATTGGGCATTGTATACAAGAATCTTCTACATTGATACCTCCTTAAATAATCTGAGTAAGAAAGCGGTCACAGATATCAATACCTCCTCTGCTCATCTGCACCCACATGCACCACTCCCTGATGAGTTGTGCCACCCTGTATTTTGCAACAACGAAACGGGTTGGATATTGATCCAATTGTTGTTATATTGTTTGCAAGTATTACTAAATTGTGTTACCTGTATACTGCAACATATCTATCTTCACCAGTGGATTGGAGGTTTATTAACTTAATACCACTGTTAACCTAATACCCTAATGTAAGAACAAGACAGGAGGGTAAGATAGGAGGTACCGGTTGCAGGCTGGCCGTCGCAAGGAGGGCCTCCCTGCAGTAATAGGTAGGGGGCCTTGTGCGCTAGCAGGGTCAGTATAGACCGGGTCATAGTGGTAGGCCAATATCTGTGGCCATTTGTAACTACACTTGTTATGCATTAATATTTTATGTATGTTTGAATAAAAGCTATATTTTATTATCTGTGTATTCCTAATTTCTCTTTCACACTATGAAATAGTTCCGTTTAGGAACTTCCATCACCAGTTCCGTCACTATATCGGCGAAACCCGGCCGTTACAAAACCCCTGAAGGCCTTGACTAAATCGCATTGCAGCCTATGGGGTTTTGTAACTGCCCGTTTGCACCCGTATATGCCCATAATTCATTACGGGCGTTATATAGTGACGCCACATCGTGGCGGAAGAATTACTGCATGCAGTAATTTTTCCGCCACAATGTCCCGTCACTGTATAACGCCCGAAATTAATTACGGGCATATACGGGTGCAAACGGGCAGTTACAAAACCCCATAGGCTGCAATGCGATTTAGTCAAGGCCTTCAGGGGTTTTGTAACGGCCGGGTTTCGCCGATATAGTGACGGAACTGGTGACGGAAGTTCCTAAACGGAACTATTTCATAGTGTGAAAGAGACCTAACAAACAGGTAATACAAAAAAATATATAAAAATGCTAACAGCCGTACCTCTTTGAATTCATTGTACTCTTCTACTGGCATGATTCTCTCCATAGAGTACCTTGCTCGGACTCGCAGAGACCCTGGCTCTATACCTTTTAGTGGTATGTGAGAACTGAGCTGAAACCATTCATCTATTGCGTGTCCTTTTTGCAGTCGATTTAACTGGCAGCGCATGAATACTGGTGAATAGGAAAGAAAGTCATGTTTAGGATTCATATACAGCCAACTTACAATTCTGAATTTATCTATAACCACAATTTTGGAAAAACTAAGTCACTACTTACATATGTCAGGATCTTTGCTTTTCTTTGTTTTGTTACTTAGGCTAATTTCAAATCTGTTTATATCCGGGGATAAATCGCTGCAAAACACACAGAACTGTTTCAGAAACAGTCAGTTCAGAGAATTTAGTTTCATGCAAAGTTCTTTTTACTAAAGGTGGTGTCCTTAAGTAATTACATAACCTATAAATGCAAGTATCCTAACATTTCATGGGCTTGTCTCACAAATCTTTTTATATAGAAGCTAGCTCAGTAATCTAAAGCCAGTGAGTGGCAGTTTTGCAAGCAAGAACACCCAGCTGATCAGGATGGCAGGTAACAATGCAAGGTAACTCAATGATGGTTTAGTGGTAGTCGCATGGATAAATTCTAATAGCCAATGACTACAAAGTTTGTTTCTGTGTTGTCTATCATAAATATAACTGTATGATGGCTCTAAAATAAATATAACTGTATGATGGCTCTAAGCTTATGGTTGTATGGAGCTGTAATACAGCACCCAAAGAAGTCTATAGTCCCATTCTGTAAGATTGGTTAGATACATTTATACTTACTCAAAGAAAAACTCTTCTGACCATACAGGATTCTGGCCTTCCCTGGCATGTGTCTTTGCTACCTGTACACAATTCAGGTAAATATTACAATATGGACTAGTGAAATGTTTGACTGGGAGCTTGTGAGCTTCTTCTATGTGCAAATGAAGACTGCTGACCTAGAAGAGGGAAAAAAACAACAAGATAAAGTAAAGTTAAAAAATATGTACAAAACAGATATGGAGGCTGGGTCCGCATTACAAATGAACAATTCAGAGCAGATGTCTTCTAGGAAAATTACTTACAATACATTGCACATCACTTCTAAGTAAACAACGTGTAACAGAGAGAAACAATGGCAAGAGAGGAGAACACCAAGTTACTAAATAACTATAAATATATAATCAATATACCACTGGAGTATATCTCAAGGCAGACAACAAGTGTTTCATTGTTTTAACTGGATGCATATCCACATGTCTTAACCCCTTAAGGACTCAGGACGTACCTGTACATCCTGAGTCCACTCCCGTTCTATAACACGGGGCCACAGCGTCATAATGGGTCAGGCCCGGCACCTAGGAATGTCCGGGACCCGTGGTTAATAGCGCGCGGCACTGATCGCGGTGCCGCAAGCTAATAACCATTTAGACACGGCGTAAAACAGCGCCAGTAAGCTCAGGGGGCTGTTCGGGATCGCTGCAGCGAAATCGCGGCATCCGGAACAGCTGTAAGACACGAGGAGGGTCCCCTTACCTGCCTCCTGGTGTCCGATCGCCGAATGACTGCTCAGTGCCCGAGATCCAGGTGGTGCAAAAAATAAGCCATCATATGGATTTTTAGGTGCAAAATTGAAAGGGTTATGATTTTTTAAAGGTAAGGTGGAAAAAACGAAAGTGCAAAAATGGAAAAAGTCCTTAAGGGGTTAAAGGGGCACTCCAAGGAAAACAAGTTTTTTTTTTTTTTAAATCAACTGGTGCCAAAAAGTTAAACAGATTTGCAAATTACTTCTATTTAAAAAGAGCCAATTTCTTCCAAACATGTCCTGTACGGTTGTGTGTAGTATTACAACTCTTAGCTCCATTCACTTCAATAGAATTGGGCTGCAATACCACTCCCCCCGAGGACATGAGTGGAACTATTTTTCTAATCCTGCATAACCCCTTAAAACTCAATGGCTGTCCTGCTTTGCTTAGCTAAGTGAACTGTTTTATCTACACAAACTCCTTCTCACTTGTCCTGTAGGTGAAGATGATGGTGAAGAGAAGGTTTGGGCCTCTCATTCTATTGGCCACTGGATCCCCAGCAAGGATAATGTGTATTTGGTGGAAAACAATTAAAACATTTGCAACAGTAAATTAGAAAATAATTATTTAAAAAGGTACCGGAGGTATTTAAAAATATTTCACATGACAGGATGACGCAGGGGCCAAGCATTGCCTTTCCCACTCTCTTGCGTATGTGAGCCGAGATGGTCCTATAGACTTACATTATGAGACACTGCCACAAGGCACAAAGCCAGGAGAGAATGCACTTAGTGCAGACTTCTGTAATCTTTTAAAGACAACTGCTGCAATAATTTTGTTTAACTCAAACCTGCCACCTGATTTACATAAGACCAGTCTATTGTATGAACAATTTTTGAATGTATGCAGTATACCGTATTTTTCGCCGTATAAGACGCACTTTTTCTTCCCCAAAACTGGGGGGGGGAGTTGGTGCATCTTATACGGCGAATACACCCCTATCGCGGTGGTCCCTGCGGCCATCAACGGCCGGGACCCGCGGCTAATACAGGACATCACCGATCACGGTGATGCCCTGTACTAACCCTTCAGACGCGGCGATCAAAGCTGACCGGCGTGTCTGAAGCAAAAATAACACTAACCCGGCTGCTCAGTTGGGTTGTTCGGGACCGCCGCGATTTCACCACGGCGGACCCGAAAAGCCCGACTGAACAGCCGGGTTAGTGCTTACAGGACACAGGGAGGGACCTTACCTGCCTCCTCGGTGTCTGCTCCGTGCCGGGATCCCCTGTATGGCCGGCACTCTCCTTCCTCGTCATCACGTCGTTGCGTACGTGCGTCACGACATGATGGCGGCGACGGAGAGCGAGGATACCCGGCCGGCAGCAGAGACGTTCCGGAGCGACGGGGACATGGCGACAGCGATGGAGCGACATCCAGGGCAGCGGTGACTGGTCCGGAGCGGCGGGGACACGTGAGTATTACCTCCTATGCAGTGGTCTTATAGGGCGAAAAATACGGTAATATCGGGCCATGATTTAGAAAGACTAACCTGTCTAAGCCGTTTATTAGAAGAGGCTTGTGTTGTTTTTCGTAGACTGCAAAATGCCTGAAGACTTTTCATCCAATCCTAACAAAATACAAAAGAAAATAAAGAATTCATCCAAGGTTTATAAATTTGTGACATCTTCATACAACTACAGATACAACTTTATTCAGCAATCAGAAAACAGCTGGTAATGTTTACATAATGGCACCTAAAGCGCATAATATATTAAAAACATATGTGGACATTTTCACGCATCCTCAATAGAGGGCAACCAAATATTTTTTGGAACACAGCTAAACATCCAGATTTCCCTACACATATGCAAATTTGGCTTAACCCCTTAGGGACCCATTTTCACGTTTAAGGACTCAGCCCTTGTTTGCAATTCTGACCACTGTCGCTTTATGCACTAATAACTCTGGGATGCTTTTACCTTTTATTCTGATTCCGAGACTTTTTTTGTGACATATTCTACTTTAACATAGTGGTAAATTTTTGTCGTTACTTGTATCCTCTCTTGGTGAAAAATACCAAAATTTAATGAAAATTTTGAAAATGTTGCATTTTTCTAACTTTGAAACTCTCTGCTTGTAAGGAAAATGGATATTCCAAATAAATTATATATTGATTCACATAAACAATATGTCTACTTTATAAAGTTCATAAAGTTGACATGTTTTTACTTTTTGAAGACATTAGAGGGCTTCAAAGTATAGAATCAATTTTCAAAATTTTCACAAAAATTTCTAAAGCCTTTCTGTGAGAAATACCCCATGTTAGCCCTTTAGGCGTTTCACAAGAATAACAGCAAAGTGGAAGAGAAAAATCTAAATCTGAATTTTTTACACTGACATGTTCTTGTAGCCCCATTTTTTTCATTTTTAAAAGTGGTATCAGGAGAAAAAGCCCCCAAAATTTGTAGCCCAATTTCCCTCGAGTATGGAAATACCTCATATGTTTACATAAAGTGCTCCGCGGGGTCACAACATGGCTCAAGAGGGAAAGAGCAACGGTGGGATTTTGGAGAGCAAATTTTGCTGTCATAGTTTTTGGGGGCCATATTGCATTTAGCAAAAAAAAATAATAATTATTGAGGCAACTTGCAAACCCCCCAATGCTGTTGACTCTGTGCCCCATGACCCATTTTTTTGGGGAAAAAAAGTAAAGATATTTTCAGGGGTATTGGGAAAGAGGTCTTGGTGTCTTTTTTTTGTCTGTTTTTTTTAGGAGGGGGGGGGGTGTTTAGTTTTAAAATTTGGAAGAAAATGTACTCTGGACTGGTACATTAGAGTAGAATTCTGGGGAATTAACATTAGGGAGAAGGATTAAAAATGTAGTGCTCCAGGGAAGTGTAATACTCCCTGAAACAATCTCTAATGCAAAGGTCTGGATGATCGGGACAGGTGTCACATTGAGTGGTGGGGTCCTTCTGTATCGCCCTCCTGTGACACACCCTGCATTTTTTCTGAGGTTGTCCCTTCTTTCCACCTCCGGGGGCCCCAAAGGTGCTCCGACCCGCTCTTTGGCGGTCACCAAAGATGAGGGCCTTTAGAACTTCCTCTTGGAAATGCAGGTATGTCCCTGTGTTGCCAGCGTACGGGGACAGTACAAAAGAGTTATACATGGCAATCTGTACAAAGTAGACCGTAACTTTTTTGTACCATGCCCATGTTTTCCGCATGGTGTTATATGGCTTGAGGACTTGATCAGAAAGATCAACTCCCTCCATATACTGATTGTAGACCAGAATACAATCAGGCTTGAGGACCGGTCCCACGGTACCTTGCACAGGGACAGGGGTGCTGCCGTTCCCATGAATAGTGGTGAGCATAAGGACATCCCTCTTATCCTTATACCTGAACAGCAACAGGTTTTCATGGGAAAAGGCACGCGACTTACCGTGGGGGATAGGAGTCTGAAGGGGATAGGTCAGAAGGCCTCTGATTCTTTTGCACTGTCCCACAAGCGAGCGTGGATCTGGCAGAGAGGGATACTAGTATAAAAGTTATCCACGTAAAAGGTGGTAACCCTTATCCAGCAATGGGTGCAAAAAGTCCCAAACGATTTTCCCACTAACACCCAGAGTGGGGGAACATTCTGGGTCTCAATACGGGAATCTTGTCCCTCGTACACTATAAACTTGCAAGTGTACCCGAAGGTACTCTCGCAAAGTTTATCCATCTTCACACCATACAGCGCCTGCTTGGTGGGAAAGTACGCGCGGAAGCTGAGTTTTCCCTTAAAGCTGAGAGACTCATAAATAGTGACCTCCCTTCCAGGGACATAGGCCTCCCAAAATTTGGCGAGGATATGCCACATTATCAGTGGTGGTGTATATTACGCCACTGATCATCCTCCTTTTCCGGGTCATCGGGTCACATGTGACCCCAATGACCCGGAATCGCCGCAGATAGCCAGTCTGAATTGACCGGTGATCGCGGTGCAGGGTCCGGAATTCCCACTGGCGTACAGATACGCCCTGATTCCTTAAGTACCAGGATGTCAGAGCGTGCCTATACGCCCTGTGTCCTTAAGGGGTTAACCAAGCATGCATGTATTTTCAATAGATAGAGGAGAGTAAACTTTCAAAAGACTTTTCTATAGTTGGCTTAACTCCAAAGAGAATCAAAAGAATTGAGCAATTAAGCATTGAAATGCCCAGTCCTTCCTTACTTTGACATCTGTCGATGAAGAGTCAGGAGACCTCCATACACAAGATAGTTGGCCTATCATGGCAAACTCCATACTAGGTTAAAATGTCTTCATGGTTTTTTGGATGAACTGATATACTGTTACACAGCTGGCATATCCAGATATCAGATATCCAGATGTCCATATCAACCAATCAGATCGCTTCTTTCATTTTTCAGAGGCCTTTTATAAAATGAAATAAAAATGAAAGAAGCGATCTGATTGGTGGATATGGGCAACTCAGCAACTTTACTTCGGGACAGGTTTTGATAAATCTCCCCCTAGGAGTGTATTTTTGAGCCAGAAAAATGTATGTATGTAAGTGACCTGTGGTTCTATGGGAGTTCTGAAACTACAACTTTCCAGCATGCCCTGACAGCCCTAGATTGTCAAGTGACTTCTGTTTCCTTATATCAGAGCAATATTACGACAGACAGAAGTTAATCTCTGATATTCAGGTTTAAGATGTGCTTTAAAGCTAGAAATCTGTGTAAAAAGCATAGGGAATCTAACAGACCTCTGCACACACACACACGAATACAGGGAAAATGGTCAATAATACTATGTGGGCATGGTAGTCGGGACTCTTCGTAAAATCAGCCGACTGGTTTTCCTGACATAACCTTAAAGGGGTAGTCCAGTGGTGAAAAACTTATCCCCTATCCTAAGGATAGGGGATAAGTTTGAGATCGCGGGGGGTCCGACCGCTGGGGCCCCCTGCGATCTCTCTGTACGGGGCCCCGGCTCTCCGCCGAGATAGCGGGTGTCGACCCCCGCACGAGGCGGCGGCCGACAAGCCCCCTCAATACATCTCTATGGCAGAGCCGGAGATTGCCGAAGACAGCGCTTCGGCTCTGCCATAGAGTTGTATTGAGGGGGCGTGTCGGCCGCCGCCTCGTGCGGAGGTCGACACGCCCCCTTCCCGCGGGCTGTCGGGGCTCCGTACAGGAGATCGCAGGGGGCCCCAGCGGTCGGACCCCCCGCGATCTGCAACTTATCCCCTATCCTTAGGATAGGGGATAAGTTGCTCACCACTGAATCACCACTGGACTACTCCTTTAAAGGGGTACTCCGGTGGGAATTTTTATTTTTATTTTTTTTAACTCAACTGATGCCAGAAAGTTAAAACAGAACGGTGATAATCACTTCTATTTAAAAATCTTAATCCTTCCAGTACTTATCAGCTGCTGTTTGCTCCACAGGAAGTTCTTTTCTTTTTGAATTTCTTTTCTGTCTGACCACAGTGCTCTCTGCTGCCACCTCTGTCCATTTTAGAAACTGTCCAGAGTAGGAGCAAATCCCCATAGCAAACCTCTCCTGCTCTGGACAGTTCCTGACATACACAGAGGTGTCAGCAAAGAGCACTGTGGTCAGGCAGAAAGGAAATTCAAGAAGAAAAGAACTTGCTCTGTAGCACATAGCAACTAAGTAGTACTGGAAGGATTAGGATTTTTAAATAGAAGTAAATTACAAGTCTATTTAACTTTCTGATTTAATTTTTTTTCCCTCCACCGGAGTACCCCTTTAAGCTTATAACTCAGATGTGCAAAGTTTTCTTATATTAGAGAAATAGCTAAGAAAATTACAAGCTCATAGACCTGTCATTACATTATAAATATGTGGGTATTATAGAAAAATTACCTCAGCTTGTTCTGGAGTTTCCCCAGCAAAATAGAATATATAATGCTCCTCACTAAAGTGCTGAACTACAATTTGGAAACAGTTTGGCCTGAAAGAAAAAAAAAAAAAAAAAAAAGGACATTTATAATACAAATCCTCTTTAACCCCTTAAGGACCCAGCCCATTTTCACCTTAATGACCCGAGCATTTTTTGCACATCTGACCACTGTCACTTTAAGCTAATAACTCTGGAATGCTTTTACTTATGAATTTGATTCAGACAGAGTTTTTTCAAAACATATTCTACTTTAACATAGTGGTACATTTTGTCGATACTTGCATAATTTCTTGGTAAAAAATTCAAAAATTTCATGAAAAATTTGAAAATGTTGCATTTTTTTTTAACTTTGAAGCTCTCTGCTTGTAAGGAAAATAGACATTCCAAATAAATTATATATTGAGTCACATATAGAATATGTTTGCATCATAAAGTTGACATGTTTTTACTTTTGGAAGAGATTAGAAGGCTTCAAAGTTCAGCAGCAATTTTCCAATTTTTTACAAAATTTTCAAAAACGGAATTTTTCAGGGACCAGTTCAGATTTGAAGTGGATTTGAAGGGCCTTCATATTAAAAAAATACCCCATAAATGACCCCATTATAAAAACTGCACCCCTCAATGTATACAAAATGACATTCAGAAAGTTTGTTAACCCTTTAGGTGTTTCACAGGAATAGCAGCAAAGTGAAGTAGAAACTTCAAAATCTAATTTTTTACACTAAAATGTTATTGTAGACCCAGTTTCTGAATTTTTACAAGGGGTAAAAGGTGAAAAATCCCCCCAAAATGTGTAACCCAATTTCTCTCGAGTAAGGAAATACCTCATATGTGTTCTGTGGGTGCACTATAGGGCTCAGAAGCAAAGGAGCAACAATGGGATTTTGGAGAGTGAATTTTGCTGAAATGGTTTTTGGGGGGCATATCACATTCAGGAAGCCCCTATGGTGCCATAAAAGCATAATAAAAAAAAAAAAAAAAAAAAAAAAAAAAAAACACATGTCATACTATTTGGGAAACACTACACCCCTCATGGCACGTAACAAGGGTACAGTGAGTCTTAACACCCCACAGGTGTTTGACAACTTTTTGGTAAAGTCGGATGTGTAAATTACATTATTTTTTTTTCACAAAAATGCTGTTTTTTTCACTATTCTGGCACCATGGGGGCTTTGTAAATGCACATGGCCTTCAATTCCAGACACATTCTCTCACCAAAAGCCCAATGGCGCTCCTTCTCTTCTGAGCACTGTAGTTCGCCCGCAGAGCACTTTACATCCACATATGGGGTATTTATATACTCAGAAGAAATGGTGTTAGAAATTTCGGGGGGCTTTTTTCCTATTTCCCCTTGTGAAAATGAAAAATTTGGGATAACGCCAGCATTTTAGTGAAAAAATTTAATATTTTTCATGTCCAATTTAAAGTAAATTCTTCAAACACCTGTGGGGTGTTAAGGCTCACTATCTCTTATTTTTTTGCGTTCATGTCAGAACCGCTGTAACGATCAGCCACCCCTGTGCAAATCACCTCAAATGTACAGAGTGCGCTCTCACTCCTGAGCCTTGTTGTGCACCCGCAGAGCACTTTACATCCACATATGGGGTATTTCCGTACTCAGGAGAAATTGCATTACAAATTTTGAGGGTCTTTTTTTCCTTTTACCTCTTGTGAAAATCAAAAGTATGGGGCAACAACAGCATGTTAGTGTAAAAAAATGAAAACATTTTTACAATAACATGCTGGATGCTGGAGAAGAACCCCAACTTTACCTTTTCATAAGGGGTGAAAGAAAAAGCCTCCACAATTTGTTGCGCAATTTCTCCCGAGTACCGAAATACCCCATATGTGGCCGTAAACTGTTGCCTTGAAATACGACAGGGCTCCGAAGTGAGAGTGCGCCATGCGCATTTGAGGCCTAAATTAGGAATTTGCATAGGGACGGACCCGGAAGCTAGAATTACACTTCTGATACCAAAATTACCCTACGGCAGTGTTTCCCAAACAGGGTGCCTCCAGCTGTTGCAAAACTCCCAGCATGCCTGGACAGTCAATTTGCAACCGCTGGAGGCTCCATTATGGAAACATTGCCGTAACAGACTTTTATCATTTTTATTGGTGGGGGGAGTAACTGTGTAAGGGTATGTGTTTGAGCTGCAGCGGAAAATTTGCTGCATCTCAAACTTGCAACGAGAAGCTTACTGTAAAGCCCCGCCCGTGTATGTACCCTGTACATTCACTTTTGGGGGGGGACCTCCAGCTGTTGCAAAACTACAACTCCTAGCACGGCTCTTTGGCTGTCCATGAATGCTGGGGTTTGTAGCTATGCAACAGCTGGAGGCACACTGGTTGCAAAACAGAGTTTGTTACTTAACTCAGTGTTTTTCGCAACCAGTGTGCCTTCAGCTATTGCAAAACTACAACTCCCAGCATGTACGGTCTGTCAGTGCATGCTGGGAGTTGTAGTTTGCAACAGCTGAAGGCACACTGGTTGCGAAACACTGAGTTAGGTAAACTGTTTTGCAACCAGTGTGCCTTCAGCTGTTGCAAAAGCTACAATCCCCAGCACGGACAGCCGAAGGGCATGCTGGGACTTGTAGTTATGCAACAGCTAGAGGCACACTACTAAAACTCTCAGCATGCCCTTTGGCTGCCCATGCATGCTGGGGGTTGTAGTTCTGCAACAGCTGGAAGCACACTGGTTGCAAAACACAGAGTTTGTTACTTAACTCAGTGTTTCGCAACCAGTGTGCCTCCAGCTGTTGCAAAACTACAACTCCAAACATGTATGGTCTATCAGTGAGTTAGGTAAACTGTGTTTCGCAACCAGTGTGCCCTCAGCTGTTGCAAAACTACAACTCTTAGCATGCACTTACAGCTGAATGAAGGGCATGCTGGGACTTGTAGTTATGCAATTGCTGGAGGCACATTTTTTCATAGAAAAAATGTGCCTCCAGCTGTTGCCTAACTACAGCATGCAAAAACTACCATAGGGCATGCTGGGAGTTGTAGTTGTGCCTCCTGCTGTTGCATAACAACTCCCAGCATGCCCTTTTGTGCATGCTGGGAGATGTTGCTAGGCAACAGCCGGAGGCACAGCCTCACCTCCTGCTGCTGCGCACGCCCTGCCTGTCATCCTGTCACCACCACTGTCTCCGCTTCGGGGGCCCCAACCAACCGCCGATGCCGGGGGATCAGGGGCCCCCACTACAGGTACACACTCCCGGCACCCGCTCTCACCCTCCAGAGTAGGGGCGGAGCGGGTGCCGTTAGGGACACCCCCACAGCAGGCATCCTGATTTGTCGGCTGGTAACGGCCAACAAATCAGGACGATCAGGAGGTAGCACCAGTGCCACCTCACTCCTGCTGCTAAAGGGTGATAGGTGCCATGTCGGACGGCACCTATCACCCTTTTTTTCCGGGTCACTGGGGACCCGATTGACTCGGAATTGCCACAGATCGCAAGGAGCGCGGTGGGGACCGGAATTCCCAGGTACGCCCTGTTTCTTTATGTCCCAGGACGTCAGGGCATACCTGTACGCCCTGGGTCCTTAAGGGGGTTAATATTTAGGTAAAGTAATGTCTAGTACAATTAACTTCTACTATCAGCAACACTGCAAAAAGAGTGAAGAATTACATGCCCATATAAAAGACACTCCCTCCCACATTATCATAATTCTATAAGGAGGACATATGGCAAGCAGTTGTCCATATGTAATATGTATGTATATAGCATAGATGAGACTACAATTCAACGAATACTGACAAAACGTAAAAGGGTTCTCGTATGTGGACTGTAAAACTTCTAGAGTAATCTACTGGAGAGCTCTGCTGCAGCTGCTCCTAAGCCTCTAAAAGTGGTGAAAAACATCTAAATGACAAAGGTATGATGAATTTCCAATGAAAATGTTCTATAAACTAATTTTCACTGGATGAAGGCTATAAACCCATAGCATTTAAAATTAATATACAACATTTGAAAGGGGAACCCTTCTCCTCTACCTTTAATTTAAAGTGGTTTTCATAAAAAAACATTTATCAGTGTAAGAGATAAACGTATATTTCTTTGGGGCCCCACAGATCAGGGGGGTTGAGTAACATATGGGGAATGCCTAGCAATCATACATTTATGGCCTATCCTATCAGATTTTGTGTGATGACCCAGGGTTGTCCAGTGAAAATGATCTTGTGCTGTCTACAGCAAGCGTTCTTAGGGTGGGTTCATACAACGATTTTGCTATACGGTTTTGGCATAAGGTTTCATAAAAAAAAAACGTATGCAATTGTACAGAAAACCGTGCCCATAGACTTCCCATTCAAAACTGTATGCACCATAATGCATACGGTTGTCTCCTTTGTTGCCAGTACATGTACTCCTTGAAGAGACTCCCCAGTAACTTGTTGGTATGACGGCATTAGTCGCAGCCAATTATTAAAATAAACTGTACTCAACTAAACTTCTGCAGGGGAATTGGAGGAGAAAGGAACAGCCAAACAAACAAAAAAACGCATTGGTTGGAACATCTCACCTGCCAAACAGACTGTCATGGACGACATAGACAGAACACACACTCAAATCAATTAATCCTTTGGGCTTTGTTGCACGTTTTTCACTCTCAAAAAAAATAAGCTGGGCGTCATTACCCTCTAAGATAAAATACAAATTCTTCCACCGTTTGCCTTTACCTACAAAGAAACATACATAACGTGTTAGCAAACTCTGACACAGTACTTAGAAAGACGACCATATCTGGCCTAATACCTCCCTTGTCCAGGGATTGGCTTAATGATCAGTAAGTGGCGTTGCGACCGGGGTGCGGCCCGCACCGGGTGACCCCATCCTGATGGGCTGACACCAGGTACGCCCCCGGTCCTCACTTGCGCTGTCTCTGTAATAGCACCCCCCCCCTCCCCCGTCCTCACTTGCGCTGTCTCACTTGTCTCCGTACTAGTAGCACCCCCGTGAGTGACGTCACTCGCAGAGCGCCCGGAGAGAAGGAGTGCTTCGCTGGATGGGTGAGTGTGTGTCTGTCTCACTCGATCTCTGTTTGTGTGTCTCTGTCTGTGTGTGTGTGTGTGTGACAGTGACTCTCTGTGTGTGTGTGTGACTCTGTGTGACTGTGTGTGTGTGTTTGTTTGAACCAGCGATCTAATGTGGGGAGACTGACCTATTGTGGGGAACATGCAAGGGAACCTGTGGCCTAATGGGGGGGAAACTACTACCAAATGTGGGGAAACTGCTACCTAATGTGTGGAATCTGTGCTACCTAATGTGTGGAATCTGTGCTACCTAATGTGGGGAATCTCTGCTACCTAATGTGGGGAATCTCTGCTACCTAATGTGGGGAATCTCTGCTACCTAATGTGGGGAATCTCTGCTACCTAATGTGGGGAATCTCTGCTACCTAATGTGGGGAATCTCTGCTACCTAATGTGGGGAATCTCTGCTACCTAATGTGGGGAATCTCTGCTACCTAATGTGGGGAATCTCTGCTACCTAATGTGGGGAATCTCTGCTACCTAATGTGGGGAATCTCTGCTACCTAATGTGGGGAAATTACTACCTAATGTGGGGTAACTGGTACCAAATGTGGGGAATCTATGCTACCTAATGTGGGGAAACTGATACCTACCTAATGTGGGGGAACTGCTACCTACCTTAAGTGGGGGAACTGCTGCCTACCTAATGCTCCCCCCTGGCAGTAGCACCCTCATCATCCACCAGCAAACCCCCCCCAGCAGCAGCACCTCCATCAGCAGATCCTGATGGTGGATAATGGGGGTGCTCCTGCCAGGAGGATGATGCTGCCGATGGATGATGGGGGTGATACTGCCAGGGGGGATGGCCAGTAGCACCCTCATCATCCTCCAGCAACCCCCCCCCCCCCAGTACTAGCACTCCCATCATCCACTAGCAACACCACCAGATTTATATTCAGAGGGTACAGTATGTGGCAGATTTATATTCAGAGGGTACAGTATGTGTTGGTATTATATTCAGAATGTACAGTGTGTGGTAGTATTATATTCAGTGGGTACGGTGTATGGAAGGTTTATAATCAAAGAGTGTAGTGTATAGTAGTATTATATTTAGAGGGTACAATGTGTGGCGGTATTATAATCAGGGGTTCAGTATGTGGCAGATTTATATTCAGAGTGTACTGTATGTGTTGGTATTATATTCAGAATGTACATATTTGTGGTAGTATTATATTCAGTGGGTATGGTGTATGGAAGGTTTATAATCAAAGAGTATAGTGCATAGTAGTATTATATTTAGAGGATACAGTGTCTGGCAGGTTTATAATAATTATTGTTTTCATATAGAGGATGAGAATGTGCTGACATAGTGAGGAGTCATCTGGGCGTCACATTCTACAGACAGAAGT
Source organism: Hyla sarda (assembly GCF_029499605.1). Lineage (NCBI taxonomy): Eukaryota > Metazoa > Chordata > Amphibia > Anura > Hylidae > Hyla > Hyla sarda. The sequence goes on from NC_079189.1 coordinate 520,507,879, forward strand.
TGCTGGACCAGGCGGTATGTACCATCTGAATTAGATAACGGAAGACTATAGAGAAGACGTCACCTGTAGTCACTGATATCATTGTGTATTCTCCTCACTATAGAGAAGATGTTACCTGTAGTCACTGATATTCTTGTGTATTCTCCTCACTATAGAGAAGACGTCACCTGTAATTACTGATATCATTGTGTATTCCCCTCACTATAGAAAAGACGTCACCTGTAATCACTGCTATCATTGTACATTCTCCTCACTATAGAGAAGACGTCACCTGTAATCACTGATATCATTGTGTATTCTCCTCACTATAGAGAAGACGTTACCTGTAGTCGTTGATGATATTGTGTATTCTCCTCACTATAGAGAAGACGTCACCTGTAGTCACTGATATCATTCTGTATTCTCCTCTCTATGTCCTATCAGAGCTGGAGTCACTTGTCAGTTCTACAGTTATGATGAGTGAAACTACAACTCCCAGCATAACCTCACCACTGCATAAAGGGGTACTCTACCGGAAAATATTTTTTTTTTTAATCAACTGGTGCTACAAAGTTAAACAGATTTATAAATTACTTCTACTTAAAAATCTTAATCCTCCCAGTACTTATTAGCTGCTGTATAAGTGATTCATAGGAAGTTCTTTTCTTTTTTAATTTATTTTCTGTCTGACCACAGTGCTCTGTGCTGACACCCCTGTCCATATCAAGAACTGTCCATAGTAGGAGCAAATCCCCATTGCAAACCTATCCTGCTCTGGACAGTTCCCAACATGGACAGACAGAGCACTGTGGACAGACTGGAAAGAACTACACAACTTCCTGTGGAGAATACAACAGCTGATAAGTACTGTAAGGATTAAGATTTTAAATAGAAGTAATTTAAAAATCTGTTCAACACTCTGGCACCAGTTGATATAAAAGTAAATGTTTTCCAGTGGAGTACCCCTTTAAGTAATTATGGGAGCTGTATATTTAAATGGTGAAAACATATTTAACACTTTCCTATTCTGTGGCAACTGGTATATCTAATTATTATACTGGAATTTCTCACTATGCGCTACACCAGTGGTGTCTGTCACAACAGGCTAAAAACTTACTGACGGGAGGGGGGAGGTATGGGGCGACACCATTTTCTACCGCACCGGCTGACACCAACCCTAGCAACGACACTGTGATCAGGCTTTAATCAGGGGCGGGGCTATGATGCCACGAGCTCCCGGCGCCGGCTCCAGCGTGCGGAACAGTTTGTTCCAAACGCTGAGCAGCTGAGTACCCCTTTAAGCAGTGTTTTGTCCATAGTGAGCAAATAACCAGTGTGCTACTGTTCTGTCACATGACAGCACTGATATGAGCACGTAGAACAATCAAATGTATGGGCTATATACAGTGGACAAAATGACTGCATAAAACAACATAAAACAAAAAAAAAAATGCATCAACTGTAGTTTAACAAATCCAGGACTTAAAAAAAAAATTCAAAAAAATTAACGCTGGAAGAGCCGCCCCAAACTAACAGTATATGACTATGTGCACAATCACAGAGAGGGAGATTTATCAAAACCTGTCCAGAGGAAACGTTGCTGTGTTGCCCATAGCAACCAATCAGATCGCTTCTTTCATTTTTCAGAGGCCTTTTAAAAAAAAATAAAAGTAGTGTTCTGATTGTTTGCTATGGGCACCTCAGCAACTTTTAAATGGATCCAAACAGATCCCACTGACTTTAATGGGGTCAGTCTTTTCTTGCAGCATTTGAGTGAAGAAGAAATTACAACTTGCAGTATTTTTTTTCTTCGATCATGCCACACTATTTTGATGGATTCTGCAAACTGAGCTCCCTGGTGCAGATGTGAAGGAGTCATAAGCCTGTAGAGCAGTGTTTTCCAACCAGGGTGCCTCCAGCTGTTGCAAAACTACAACTCCCAGCATGCCCCGACAGCCAAAGGCTGTCCGGGCATGCTGGGAGTTGTAGTTTTGCAACAGCTGGAGGCACCCTGGTTGGAAAACTCTGCTGTAGAGGGCTAAGTGTGTCAAGTGCCCTATGTAAATGGAGCCTAATGCTTTTGAGAAATGAGAACACTCTCCTGCAACTGGTTCCTAAGTCTAATGACAATTCCAATTTCAAAAGAAAAAAAGAGCAGGTTCCCTTTACACATAAGGGTGAGTTCAGATGCTGCAGATTTACAGTGCAGATTCCACACCTCAAGTCTCCACCAAGTTAGAGAATAATATGTGGATGGAATTTTGAAAACCCCATCCAAACTTAGGGAAACATGATCTTGATTTTTACTCCATCAATGAATAAAGGTGAAACCTACATGTAACATGTGGATTTCACTGCACAAATACCATGACATTTCAGCAAGATTCATGGCAGAAAAATTCCTCCATGTTAGGACCCAGTCTTATTAATGGTACGTAGAGGAAGATGGGGGACCTGACTGTACCCCTGACAAAACTACCATAAGTGCAAATGTGTCCAATAAACTCACTCTTCTTTAGAAGATAGCCTTTCTTCACAATGTTTTTGTAAAAAGCATCCTTCGTTTTTTGCCTGATTGTGAGGTATATTTCCTTCCCATCCACAAGATCATTTAGCACTTGTTCCTGGTGCTATGGAAAAAATGTAACAAAAAAACACAAAAACAAAAAACATTAAGCAACTGGGATTGTTACTGAATTAGGCTATACAGTTAAGTAAGAGGTGTTTTTCTTTTACATTATAATCAACTCTGGATGAAAATACTATGATGTTTTAACTCCTATCCTATAGTCCTTGCAAGCATTGTACAGTGCAAAACTTGTGCAGAGAAAAAGTTGACCAGTTGCCCATAGCAAGAAATCAGAATGCTTCTTTCATTTTGTAAATTTTGTAAATGCTCCCTGGTGGTCCAGTGGGGTGGACGCCACCCCCGCAGCACCATTGCTGAGGGGACGATCCACTGTGGAGGTAGCCGGAGGCATTACCTCTCTATCCCTGGTGTTCATGGTGCTTCATTTGATTGAGCCTGGCTAAGCAAGCTCAACCAAATAAGCACAGATCACACAAATCAACGGAGTTCTATGGAACTCCATTGATCTGTATGAGGAATCTAATGATTCCTCCTAAAAGTCCCCTGAGGGAACTAATAAAGTGTAAAAAAATAAAAAATAAAAAAAAAAGCTTTAAATCACCCTCCTTTTCCCATTTTCCATATATAAAATTATAAAAATAAACATATTTGGTATTGCCACGTGTGTAATTGTACCCACTATTAAATTATTATGTTTCTGATCCTGCACTGTGAACACCGTAAACGCAAAAAAATCCCAAATGCAAAAATTGCTGACTTTGGTAACATCACATCCCCCCAAAAAGTAATAAAATGTCACAAAAAGTATATATATAAAAAAATGGGCGGGACAATGCAATTTTGGTTTAAAAAAAATTAGGCTTAAAATTTCGTATTACAGCATTGTGTTTTTACTACTTATATATCATATTTATGAAAAGTATAAGTTTTGGTGAACTTACCTGAACAGGAACTGGATCTTTCAGATAATAGCCCTCGACAATTTGTTCTTTCCTGTAGTGTTCTATTATATCATCAATCCTGTATAAAAATAAAAAAATGTGAGCATAATTATATATATATATATATATATATAGCACCCATAAATAAAAAATGTTCTTAACCACTCAAAATGAATAGATGAATGAAGACAAAGTCAGAGGTTGCCAGCCTTCATCCTGGAGTCCATTAATTAACCCCTTAAGGACCAGGCCCATTTTGGCCTTAAGGACCAGACCAATTTTATTTTTACATTTTTGTTTTTTCCTCCTCGCCTTCTAAAAATCATAACTCTCTTATATTTCCATCCACAGACCCATATGAGGGCTTGTTTTTTGCGTCACCAATTGTACTTTATAATTACATCACTTATTTTAGCATAAAATGTACGGCGCAACCAAATATTATTTATGTGGGAAAATTGAAAAGAAAAATGCAAGTAAGAAAATTTTGGAAGATTTTGTTTTCACGCTGTACACTTTACGGTAAAAATGACATGTTTTCTTTATTCTGTGGGTCAATATGATTAAAATGATACCCATGTTATATGCTTTTCTATAATTGTACCGCATAAAAAAAAATCTCAAACTATTTTAACAAAATTAGTATGTTTGGAATTGCCCTATTTTGACCACCTAGAACTTTCTAATTTTTCTTAATTTTTTTGCGCTATGATCTGTAGTTTTTATCAGTACCACTTTTGCTTAGGTTTTACTTTTTCTTAATTTTTTTTTTGGGGGGGAATAAAATGTGACAAAAAAGCAGCAATTTTGAACTTTCATTTTTTTTACATTTACGCTTTTCACCGTATGGGATAATTAACAATATATTTTAATAGTTAAGACTTTTACGCACGCGGCAATATCAAATGTGTATTCATTTTTTTATACTTTTTTTTTGGGGGGGGGGATGGGAAAAACTGACATTTTACCTTTTTATTGGGGGAGATTATTCACATTTCCTTTTTTTTTTTTTTTTTTTTTTTTTTTTTTTTAACACTTTAATAGACCCCATAGTGAAATATTTATAGCAATCATTTGATTGCTAATACTCTTCAGTGCTATGTATAGGGCATAGCACTGATCAGTGTTATCGGTGATCTTCTGCTCTGGTCTGAGATCGAGCAGACCAGAGCGGAAGACCTCGGGAGACAGCCGGAGCCAGGTGAAGGGACCTCCGGCTGCCAGGCTGGATGATTGGACCCCTGCGGAAGCGCTGCAGCTATCCGATCATTCATTTAAAGTACCGCACTGCCACAGATGCCGTGATCTGTATTGATCACAGCATCTGAGGGGTTAATGGCGGACATCTGCGTGATCGCGGATGTCCGTAATTACCGGCGGGTCAATGGCTGCTGATAGCAGCCGGGACCTGCTGCGCATGAAGCAAGAACCAGTCCGGTGCTCGCGGTCATGGTGGAGTGTAAATGTACGTCATGGTGCGTTTAGTACTACGGCACCATGACGTACATTTTCGTCCATTGTCGTTAAGGGGGTTAATAGAGCAAAGAACAGCAAAGACTGGAGAGGCTGCAACTTCGATCATACGACAAGTGCGGGAACTTACGTTTCGACAGCTCCATTAATATTATACAGGGGATAGACACTGAGAAGATGCACTGAATGCACTTGTTCCCTTGCTGGCCAGACACAGTAATATTACATGCCAGACAGTCAATTAAGGACCAATATAATATGGCTGGGTCTGCAAGATATTCTGCCTGTTACTGTACCTCCCTTTGCTTATAGAGATAACAAGCAGTGGCTCTCTCTATGATGTCCATGAGCCTTGTAAGATCATAGTTAACCCCTTCCCGACCCACGACATACATGTACGTCATGACCGGGAAGGTTTTGAACAGCTGATGGCAGCGTTTCGCACAGAAAAATCCTGAGCAGCGCAGTGTGTGTGTCCCGATCATGGGGATCGGGACACACACACACATTGCTCTGCTAGGAGACCCCAATGTCCCTTATCTGTCCCCCTTATCCATCCCGAGCTGCCAATGCTGTGCCCGTCGGCATGCTTTAGTTTCACTCACTTTATTTTTTTTTAAAGGAGCTGTTTAGTTGTACAACAGCTCCCCCAGTGTCCTAAACCTGTTACTGCATGTTTTGCGCACTAGACACTAGGGAGAGCTGTTGTACAGAAGAAAAAATAATAAAAAAATTATATATAATCATAACCCTTTCAATTTTCCACCTAAAAATCCATATTATGGCTTATTTTTTGCGTCACCAATTCTACTTTCCAGTGACAGTAATTTTACCCAAAAATTCACAGTGAAACGGCAAAAAATATCATTGTGCGACAAAATCGAAGCAACAACGCCATTTTGTAACTTTTGGGGGCTTCCGTTTCTACGCAGTGCATATTTCGGTAAGCATAACATCTTCTCATTATTTTGTAGGTCCATATGGTTAAAATGATACTCTACTTATATAGGTTTGATTTTGTCACACTTCTGGAAAAAATCATAACTACATGCAGGAAAATTTATATGTTTAAATATGTCATCTTCTGACCCCTATAACCTTTTTATTTTTCCACGTACAGGGTGGTGTGAGGGCTTATTTTTTGCGCCGTGATCTGAAGTTTTTATCGGTACAATTTTTGTTTTGATCGGACTTTTTGATCACTTTTTAATAATTTTTTAATGGTATAAAAAGTGACCAAAATACGCTTTTTTCGACTTTGGAATTTTTTTTACGTGTACGCCATTGACCGTGCGGTTTAATTAACAATATATTTTATAGTTCGAACATTTACACACGCTGCAATACCACATATCTTTATTTTTATTTACACTTTTTTTTTTATGGGAAAAGGGGGGTGATTCAAACTTTTATTAGGGAAGGGGTTAAATGACCTTTATTAACACTTTTTCTTAAACTTTTTTTTGCAGTGTTATATGTCCCATAGGGACCTATAACACTGCACACACTGATCTCCTATGCTGATCACTAGCGTGTATTAACACGCCTGTGATCAGTGTTATCGGCGCTTGACTGCTCCTGCCTGGATCTCAGGCACGGAGCAGTCATTCGTCGATCGGACACCGAGGAGGCAGGTAAGGGCCCTCCCGGTATCCTGTAAGCTGTTCAGGACGCCACGATTTCACCGTGGCGGTACCGAACAGCCCGACTGACTAGTCGGGATACTTTCGCTTAAGAAGCGGCGGTCAGCTTTGACCGCCGCTTCTAAAGGGTTAATACCGCACACTGCCGCGATCGGCGATGTGTGGTATTAGCCGCCGGTCCCATCCGTTGATGAGCGCCGGGACCGACGCGATGTGATGCGGGGTCGCGCTTCATATCGCGTGAGCCGGCGCAGGACGTAAATATACGTCCTGCGTTGTTAAGGGGTTAAATGAAAAATTTTCACATTTTTCGCAATATTTCAGAGTTTTTCACCAAAATTGCTTCATGTATCAACAAAAAATTACCACTAATATAAAGTACTATATGTCTCGAAAAAAACTCTCTCTGAATCACTTTGCCAGGTAAAAGCAGTTCAAAGTTATTACCACTTAAAGAGACATGTCAGATTTGAAAAAATGGACTGGGTCATGAAGGGGTTAAATGGGCACTGTCAGATACAAAAACTTTTTTTTATGTTTTGCATCTTGGCAAAACATTAATCTTTCTAATATACTTCATAAGAACATTTTATTTCCTTTTTATATAAATCATGGCTTATAAAATCATGGCTTTGTCCAAGCTGAAGCACAGACATGGACAAAGTCCAGCAAGTGAGGGTGGGCTAGTATTCCTCTGTGCTCTCTCCTGTCTGATAGGACTCCTCTGTGCTCTCTCCTGTCTGATAGGACTCCTCTGTGCTCTCTCCTGTCTGATAGGACTCCTCTGTGCTCTCTCCTGTCTGATAGGACTCCTCTGCGCTCTCTCCTGTCTGATAGGACTCCTCTGTGATTTCTCCTGTCCTATCAGACAGAGGGGTGCTAGCCCACCCTTACTTACTGGACTTTGCCCATGCCTGTGTTTCAGTTTGGACAAAGCCATGATTTTATAAGCCATGATTTCTATAAAAAGGAAATACAATTTACTTATGAAGTATGTTAGAAAGGTTAATGTTTTGCCAAGTACAACATATAAAAAGTTTTTGTACATGACAGTGCCCATTTAAGCACTTCGTATTTTGTTCACTACCCCAAGTAACAGTGTATAAAATGGTAGAAAGGCATAACGATATAACATTTCTTGACAGATATTTTTTAAGGATTAATAGACCACTTACAATAGAATATATTATAGAGTTGTGTAATTAAAGGAGTACTATGTTGTGGTTTTATTATTATCCCTCTGTGCCCGGGCTGCCAAATGAAACAAACTTCAACTCACCTTCCTACGTTCTCCCATTGCACCGATATCTGTGTCCCGTTCCTCGGTCCCTGTCTTCTTCCGCTTTCTATGGGATAGCGAGTCATGCTGCGCGCAGCGTATCAACGGCCGCAGCAGGACGTGACTCCCCGTCCCGCAGGAAGCGGAAGACAGGGACCAGAGATTGCGACACAGATATCGGTGCAACGGGAGAACGTAGGAAGGCGAGTTAAAGTTTGTTTTGTTCCGCCGGGCACAGAGGGACAATACAAAAAACACACCATAGTACTCCTTTAAGATTTATATAGCGCCAACATAATTAGTGATACAGTACAATATAGAATAAAATACAAAAGTAAAGTTCTAAGTGGTTATAAGTACGCTAGCTCCATTCACTGCATTGCTCTTTTCAGCTGTAAGGGCATGTATTTAGTACAGCAAGAAATCTGGAGACTACAAATTTCACTCAATCTCTCAGTCAGCAGCTTTTCATGACAATTATACATTTTGTCTTATTCTCAAATTATAGTCTATCGAAAATAGCAGTTTATATTCTACTATCAGCTATATACTACTAGCAGCCTTAGCGTGTACAGGTCCTGTGGAAAAAAAAAAACTATTGCTGGCTTGTAAAGTATAAAATAAAATAGAATTTATTTATATACATATACACACATATACACATATACATACATATATACATATATATATATATATATATATATACATACATACACATACGTACGTGTGTGTGTTTGTGTTTGTGTGTGTGTGTGTGTGTGTGTGTGTGTGTGTGTACGGGCTCTAAGTCTTCAGACCAGGTATGCTTTAACATTTCCTTTAGGGCTTGCCCACATCAAAGTGATGGTATATCACTCTGGCCGCCTGGCTGTTCAGGAATCTGTAGCATAGCAATCTCCATTCACATGAATAGGGCTGTACTGCAGTTCCCTGCGAGCTGGTGGCCAGAGTGCTGTTGTGCTGGGAACAGTTAAAGGGGGTACACCGTTGGAAAACAATTATTTTCTCACATCAACTGGTGCCCGAAAGTTTAACAGTTTTGTAAATTACTTCTATAAAACATTTGTAATCCTTTCAGTACTTTCAGCTGCTGTGTGCGCCAGAGGAAGTTATTTTCTTTTTTAACTTCTTTTCAGTCTGACCACAGTGCTCTCTGCTGACACCTCTGTCCAGGGCAGGAGCAAATCCCCATAGAAAACCTCTCCTGCTCTGGACAGATCCGGACATGGACAGAGGTGTCAGCAGAGAGCACTGTGGTTAGAAATTCAAAAAGAAAATAACTTCCTCTGAAGCATACAGCAGCTGATAAGAACTGGAAGGATTAATATTTTTTAAATATTCATAATTTACAAATCTGTTTAACTTTCTGACACCAGTTGATTTAAAAAAAAAAAAATATATGTTTTCCACCGAGTACCCCTTTAAGGGAGGCTTCATTAATTTCAGGACTAGTGGAAGAGGTCCTATTCCAACCATTGATAAAGACAGCATGTCCTAGCCATCTCAATTAAAAAATAAATAAGTAAATATGGTAATATCCCTTTAAAGTGTAAATGGTCTCACTGGTAGATTGGCTGTATTTTAGAAATAAGGACATAACAGGGATCCTATTTATTTTCATATTCTATCTATTTATAGGTCACTGGGGTTTCTAAAATGTCACTACGTCTTTCCTTGGAAACTAACATGACAATGCATTAAAGTTTAACCATTCAATCAATCTGTTACCTGTTATAGTACCGACCTCCCATCATAAATTGATTGTTTGGTGTTGGACAGATCTTAAATCGTTGTATGTTTTCACTTGTGCGGAAATACAAAGAATAATCTCCTGGAGTATTGTCCGATGGTCTCACCAAGAAACTGCTAATTTGGCCGACTAGAAATTAGCAAAATGTGGAATTAGTTCATATTTAAAGTAACAAACATGTCAGAAAATAACTATAATAAAATGATATATAATGTAAGAAAATCTTTTGGCATACTGTTTTCAATCCGTTTTTCTAAAGAAAACCGTATGGCAAAAAAAACAAAAAACAGATGGAACAGTATGGGAAAAAGTAAACCGTATGCATTTTTAAACAGTATAATGTTTTTAAAAGTGCATACAGTTCCGTCCGTTTTTATAGAAAAAAAAACCCATACGTTTTTGAAAATTTTGTCCATTTTTAACGGCAGGGGTCTTGGGTGGAGACTTTAGGATGCAAATGCGCATGTGCAAAGTAAAAAACGTATACGTTTTCCCATACTGAACCGTATACATGTGCGCTTCCCATTGAAGTCCATGTTAAAAAAAAAACGTATGCGGTTGCAGTACGGTTTTTAAACCGGAAACAAAATCATGGTCAACCACGGTTTTGACTCCAGTTTAAAAACCGTACTGCAACCGCATACGTTTTTTTAAATTTTTTTTTAACATGGACGTCAAATGGGAAATGCACATGTATACGGTTCAATACGGGAAAACTTATACGGTTTTTACTATGCACATGCGCATTTGCATCCTAAAGTCTCCACCCAAGACGCCTCCCATTAAAAATGGACAACATTTTCAAAAACACATGGTTTAGTTTTTCTATAAAAACGGACAGAACTGTATGCACTTTTTATGTACTTTTTCCCATACTGTTCCATCCGTTTTTTTGCCATACGGTTTTCTTTAGAAAAACGGATTGAAAACAGTATGGCAAAAACCTGATGTGAACCCAGCCTTAGGGCTGGTTCACATCATGTTTTCCGCAATACGGAACCGCATACGGCAGGGGAGAGCTAAAAACTAGCACTCCCGTATTGAGCTGTATGCGGTCCCGTATGTAATTCATTTCAATGAGTCGACCAGAGTGAAACGTTCGGTAGTCCGGTCAGCTCCTTCCCCCACCCCCGTGTGCGCTTTTACAACCGTACCCAAAACCGTGGTTGACCACAGTCTTAGGTATGGTTGTAAAAGCGCATACGGGTGGAAAAATGAGCCGACCGGACCGAACATTTCACTCCGGTCGGCTCATTGAAATTAATTACATACGGGACCGCATACAGCTCAATATGGGAGCGCTAGTTTTTAGCTCTCCCCTGCTGTATGTGGTCCCGTATTGCAGAAAACGTGATGTGAACCAGCCCTTAGACTGTGCTCACTTGGACTGTATTATATTTTTGATAGCTGCATTTGATGAAAAACCTACCGTATATACTCGAGTATAGGCCGAGTTTTTCAGCACGATTTTTCGTGCTGAAAACACCCCCCTCGGCTTATACTCGAGTGAACTCCCCCACCCGCAGTGGTCTTCAACCTGCGGACCTCCAGAGGTTTCAAAACTACAACTCCCAGCAAGCCCGGGCAGCCATCGGCTGTCCGGGCTTGCTGGGAGTTGTAGTTTTGAAACCTCCGGAGGTCCGCAGGTTGAAGACCACTGCGGCCTTCAACATCATCCAGCCCCCTCTCACCCCCTTTAGTTCTGAGTACTCACCTCCGCTCGGCGCTGGTCCGGTCCTGCAGGGCTGTCCGGTAAGGAGGTGGTCCGGTGAGGAGGTGGTCCGGGCTGCTATCTTCACCGGGGAGGCCTCTTCTAAGCGCTTCGGGCCCGGCCTCAGAATAGTCACGTTGCCTTGACAACGACGCAGATACGTCGCTGTCAAGGCAACGGCTCTATTCCGGGCCGGAAGCGCGGAGAAGAGGCGCCCCCGGTGAAGATAGCAGCCCGGACCACCTCCTCACCGGACCACCTCCTTACCGGACAGCCCTGCAGGACCGGACCAGCGCCGAGCGGAGGTGAGTACTCAGAACTAAAGGGGGTGAGAGGGGGCTGGATGATGTTGAAGGCCGCAGTGGTCTTCAACCTGCGGACCTCCGGAGGTTTCAAAACTACAACTCCCAGCAAGCCCGGACAGCCGATGGCTGCCCGGGCTTGCTGGGAGTTGTAGTTTTGAAACCTCTGGAGGTCCGCATGTTGAAGGCCGCAGTGGTCTTCAACCTGCGGACCTCCGGAGGTTTCAAAACTACAACTCCCAGCAAGCCCGGACAGCCGATGGCTGCCCGGGCTTGCTGGGAGTTGTAGTTTTGAAACCTCTGGAGGTCCGCATGTTGAAGGCCGCAGTGGTCTTCAACCTGCGGACCTCCGGAGGTTTCAAAACTACAACTCCCAGCAAGCCCGGACAGCCGATGGCTGCCCGGGCTTGCTGGGAGTTGTAGTTTTGAAACCTCTGGAGGTCCGCAGGTTGAAGACCACTGAGGGCGAATGATGAGAAGAGGATGATGAAGGGGGGGGGGTGTGGGGATGATGAAGGGGGGTGGGGATGATGAAGGGGGGGGGGTGTGGGATGATTACAAGGGGATGATGAAGGGGGGATGTGTGGGATGATAATGGGATGTGTGGGATGATGACAAGGGGATGATGAAGGGGGGATGTGTGGGATGATGACAAGGGGATGATGAAGGGGGGATGTGTGGGATAAGGGGATGTGTGGGATGATGACAAGGGGATGATGAAGGGGGGATGTGTGGGATGATGACAAGGGGATGATGAAGGGGGGATGTGTGGGATGATAAGGGGATGATGAGGATGTTAATGACGGGGGTCTGGATGATGACAGGGGGGGATGAGGTATTTCCCACCCTAGGCTTATACTCGAGTCAATAACTTTTCCTGGGATTTTGGGTTGAAATTAGGGGTCTCGGCTTATACTCGGGTCGGCTTATACTCGAGTATATACGGTAAGTTAAAAAGTATCTGTCACCAAATAAACTTTTCTAAAAACTTACTTAGACTATGTTCCCCAACTACTCCTAACACTCCTCCCAACCCAAAAAAAAAATTCTGAAATATAAAAAGCTGTGTATCATACATTTATTCTTGCTCACATAGTACAATGTCCCAGCAGGAGAAAGTGCAGGTTTCCCAGCAGGCATGACATCACTGAAGCCTGTTGGGGAACCACTTCCGCCCTCACATGGTTGCAGTGCTGTGATGAATAGAAGACCTCAGGCTCTGTGCATGTTTTAGTAAGGCTCTATGCAGCTGTCAATCAAGCTCAGTGCAGAAAAACACTTCCTGAGTTTAGTCTCCTGCCAGGCCGGGAGGAGACCAAACTCACTGTATTAATAGTGGCAGAGAACAGAACAGAGCCACCTAGTGGCCATTTTTTCTATTACATTTTAAACATATTTATGTTGATAATTTTAAAAGCAAGTGAATGGGAAAGTGCCTGCGAATTACACAAAGAACACTATATAAAAAAATTTATTTAGTGACGGGTACTCTTTAAATATGCAATATGTGCTCCAAAATATTTACTGAGAACCTGGACATAGAGTCTAATATACACACACTAGTCTCCTTAGTTTCACGTATATTCCACGTAGCAAGCAAGTTCTCTGTAAGCACAAGATGCTTACACTTTGGGACAACCTTATAACATAGCCCTGGTGTGTCTGCAGCCATTGTCACAGCTCTACAATCATAGGTTTAGATTGTGAGCCCCAATATGGACAGGGAATAATCTGAGCTACATTTAACTTTGGACCATATTTATCAAGAAAAAACAAAGCTATGTTCCCTACAACAACCAGACCTCCGCTTTCATTTCCTAAAAAGTCTGGGGAATTAAATCTGTGCTGTGATAGGGCTCTATTGGGCAACAGGGCAAGTTTTACTGTTAAGTTTGTTAAATAAGTAAAATTTTATTACAAAGAACTCTGTAGCCCAAAATAATACCTGTGCACAACACACAAAAAAGTAAAAAAAATGTTTTAAAAATAATAACCTGCACTAATAAAAAAAATACATCTGCATCCTTTTAACATATGAGGACTTGAGCACCAGCTTAGACGAGTTAAAAAAATCTATTTCAGACTCTATGTTAAACCAGCATTTACCTGTCATGAGTAGATTATAGGCTTCCTGCTTCTTGCTTTTCCCATGGAACCATCTAAAGAAAAGCATAACACCATAGTTAAGTATGGATAAAGTCATCTGATATAGCGAAAGCAAACCTAGCTACTAGTGGGTTAATACGGCTTAACCATGATGATACTACTGACTTCTATTTGGGTCGATCATGTTTCCATAGGCTTTCCAATATTTTAGTAAGAAAAGGGCTGACAGTACTATTCTAGCCATGAGAAAAAAAGGAGTCAATAGTCCAATGATAGTAACTCTTTAATGGGGTACGCCAATGGGGAAAAAATGTTTTAATCAACTGGTGCCACAAAGTTAAACAGATTTGTAATTTACTTCTATATGCAAATCTTAATGCTTTCAGTACTTATCAGCTGCTTTATACTACAGAGGAAGTTGAGTTGTTCTTTTCTGCCTGGCCACAGTGCTCTCTTCTGACACCTCTGTACATGTCAGGAACTGTCCAGAGCAGGAAAGGATTGCTATGGGCATTTGTTTCTGCTCTGGACAGGTCCTGGCATAGACAAAGGTGTCAGCAGAGAGCACTGTTATCAGACAGAAAACAACAACTCAACTTCCTCTATAGTATACAACAGCTGATAAGTACCTGAAGGATTAAATGGGTACTCCTCCCCTAGACATCTTATCCCCTATCCCCTAGGGGGCGGGATGTGACATCACAAGGGGGCGGGACCATGAGGTCACGATACTCCAGCCCCTGTATCACCCGTCATCAAGCATGGAGCGAAGTTTGCTTTGTGCGGTAGATGACAGGGGGTGCTGCAGGAGATATCACGGGGTTCCCAGCAGCGGGACCCCGCAATCAGACATCTTGTCCCCTATGCTTTGGAGTACCCCTTTAAAGAGTACCTGTTATCAAACCATATTTTCTAAACTAACTCAGATTATATTCCCTAACAACTCCTAACACCCCTCATTGAATTAAAAAAAAAAAATAAAAAAAAATAAAAAAAAAAAGTTTCCTAGTTTTACATACTCGAGTATAAGCAGAGTTTTTCAGCACGATTTTTCGTGCTGAAAACACCCCCCTCGGCTTATACTCGAGTGAACTCTCCACCCGCAGTCGTCTTCAACCTGCGGACCTCCAGAGGTTTCAAAACTACAACTCCCAGCAAGCCCGGGCAGCCTTCGACATCATCCAGCCTCCTCTCACCCCCTTTAGTTCTGTACTCACCTCCGCTCGGCGCTGGTCCGGTGCTGCAGGACTGTCCGGTGAGGAGGTCATCCAGTGGGATAGTGGTTCCGGGCTGCTACCTTCACCGGGGAGGCCTCTTCTAAGCGCTTCGGGCCCGGCCCCAGAATAGTCACGTTGCCTTGACGACGACGCAGAGGTACGTTCATTACCAACGTCCTTCTGCGTCATCGTCAAGGCAACGCCTCTATTCTGGGCCCGAAGCGCGGAGAAGAGGCCCCCTGGTGAAGATAGCAGCCCGGAACCACTATCCCACCGGACGACCTCCTCACCGGACAGTACTGCAGCACCGGACCAGCGCCGAGCGGAGGCGAGTACTGTACAGAACTAAAGGGGGTGAGAGGGGGCTGGATGATGTCGAAGGCCGCAGTGGTCTTCAACCTGCGGACCTCCAGAGGTTTCAAAACTACAACTCCCAGCAAGCCCGGACAGCCGATGGCTGCCCGGGCTTGCTGGGAGTTGTAGTTTTGAAACCTCTGGAGGTCCGCAGGTTGAAGACCACTGAGGGCGGATAGTTCACAAGAGGATGATGACAAGAGGATGATGACAAGGGGATGATGAAGGGGGGGTGTGGGATGATGACAAGGGGATGATGAAGGGGGGATGTGGGATGATGACAAGGGGGTGATGAAGGGGGGGTGTGGGATGATGACAAGGGGATGATGAAGGGGGGGTGTGGGATGATGACAAGGGGGTGATGAAGGGCGAGTGTGGGATGATGACAAGGGGATGATGATGGGGGGTGGGGATGATGACAAGGGGATGATGAAGGGGGGTGGGGATGATGACAAGGGGATGATGACAAGGGCATGATGAAGGGGGGGTGTGGGATGATGACAAGGGGATGATGACAAGGGGATGATGACAGGGTGATGATGATGAGAGTCTGGATGATGACAGGGGGGGGGGATGATGTATTTCCCACCCTAGGCTTATACTCGAGTCAATCACTTTTCCTGGGATTTTGGGGTGAAATTAGGGGCCTCGGCTTATAGTCGGGTCGGCTTATACTCGAGTATATACGGTAAAAAGCTCTGTATCATACCTTTCCCCTTGCTCACATTATGTGAGCTCCCAGTGGGGGAAAGTGGGCATCCCCTAGCAGGCACGACGTCACTGAAGCTTCAAAGAGCTGTGTCTCGCCATGCCCCACACGCACTTCCTGAGTTTGGTCTCCTGGCAGGACTGGAGGAGACCAAGCTGACTGTTTGACTTGTGCAGGGAACAGAACAGAGCCACCTAGTGGCTGTTTTTTGAATCACATTATAAACACAAAGGTTGAAAATTTTAACAGCAAGTAAATAGCAAAGTGTTTTATAATTACATAAGGAACAATAATATTAAAAGTTTAGTTTGGTGACAGGTACTTAAGATTTTTTAACAGAAGTAATTTACAAATCCGTGTAACTTACTACAGCCAGTTGATATGAAAAAAATAAAATAAATGTATATATATATATATATATATATATATATATATATATATATATATATTTTTTTTTTTTTCCGACTGGTGTACCCCTTTAAATCACACTTTAAAAAGAGGAGAAGCCTATAGAAAAACACCATATCCAAAGCACACTGCATAACACATCAAAATGCAAGAAAAAGGCTACAAACAAAAATCATTGTAGCATTTTCTGTGGACTACTACTGGCTTAACCTAACATACAGACATTTTATGAAAAAAAGGGGGGGGGGGGGGAAACAGCAATATACACAAAGTTATGCCACATAAAGATATTATGGAGGAAGGCTTTCCCGATGGGAGACTTTCTTTAGGTGTTTGCCCAGCTAGAAGCAAAAGATATAAGCAGCAGTATAAGGGCAGACTACACACCACAATCATAAGAATTTAAGACATGAAAATCTACAAAACCTGAAAACCCAACAGATGCTATGTAAAAATGCTTACATCTTGCCTTCATGGGGATCCTCTTCTCTGCCCTAGAAAGAAGTGAACAAAAAAAATATATATATTATTAGGGACAAAATGTGGACACACAAGATGTGGATATCTGCACATATGATATACGGTTAAGGTAAATATCAGCATCCTTATATATTATGTACACTATGAAAATCTCCTAAAATTTAATATTTAGACCATATTCAGATAACATCTCATACCTCCAGAACACTAATGTCCTAACAAAGTTTTAAAGGAGATATGTCATACAACACTTATCCCTTATCTGCAGGAGGACTCAGAGATCGCAACATCTCAGACAGCATATACAGTATCTCACAGTACACCTCATTTTTGTTATATTTTATCTTTTCATATGACAACACTGAAGAAATGACACTCTACAATGTAAAACAGTGAGTGCACAGCCTGTATAAGTGTTTAACCCCTCGTTTTTTTCCTCCTCACCTTCTAAAAATCAGAACGCTTTCAATTTTCCACCTACAGACCCATATGAGGGCTTGTTTTTTGCGCCACCAATTCAACTTTGTAATGACAATAATTTCACCACAAAATCTGCAGCGAAACCCAAAAAAATATTTATTTGTGCAGCAAAATAAAAAAAAAATGAATAAAAAACCACCATTTTGTAACTTTTGGGGGCTTCCGATTCTACGCAGAGCACCTTTCGGTAAAAATAAACCTTATCTTTATTCTGTAGGTTCATATGATTAAAATGATACCCAACTTTTATAGGTTTTATTTTGTTTTACTTTTGAAAAATCATAACTTTTTGTATTAAAATTAGCATGTTAAAAAAATTTCATCTTCTGACCCCTATAATTTTTATTTTTCCCTATACAGGGCTATATGAGGGCTCATTTTTTGTGCCATGATCTCTAGTTTTTATTTTGTTTTGATGAGAGTTTTTGACCGCTTTTTATAAAAAAATTTAGGGTACACAAAGCCACCAAAAATACTCAATTCTGGACTTTGGTATTTGTTTATGTATACACCATTAATCGTTCATTTTAATTAAGATTATATTTAGAGATGAGCGAACTTACAGTAAAATTCGATTAATCACGAACTTCTCGGCTCAGCAGTTGATGACTTATCCTGCATAAATTAGTTCAGCTTTCAGGTGCTCCGGTGGGCTGGAAAAGGTGGATACAGTACTAGGAGAGAGTCTCCAGCCCACCGGAGCACCTGAAAGCTGAACTCATTTATGCAGGCTAAAGTCAGCAACTGCCAAGCCGAGAAGTTCGTGATGAATCGAATTTTCTGTAAGTTCGCTCATCTCTAATTATATTTTTATAGTTCAGACATTTATGCACGTGGCGATACCACATATGTTTATGTTTTTTTTTTGTTTAGATATTAGTTCCTTTTTTTAACCCCTTGGGGACCCTTTCAATTTTGCACCTACAAACCCAAATAATGGCTTATTTTTTGCGCCACCAATTCTACTTTGTAATGACATCAGTCAATATACCCAAAAATCTACGTTTAAACCCCCAAAAAAAATTTGGGCGATGAAATTTAAGAAAAAAACGCCATTTTGTAACTTTTGGGGGCTTCCGTTTCTACGCAGTACATTTTCTGGTAAAAATGACACCTTATCTTTATTCTGTAAGTCCATACGATTAAAATGATACCCTACTTATATAGGTTTGATTTTGTCGTACTTCTGAAAAAAATAAATAACTAAATGCAGGAAAATGTATACGTTTATAATTGTCATCTTCTGACCCCTATAACTTTTTTTTTTCTCCGTAGTGGCCAGTATGAGGGCTAATTTTTTTGCACCGCGATCTGAAGTTTTTATTGGTACCATTTTTGTTTTGATCGAACTTTTTGATCGCTTTTAGTTCATTTTTTTATGGTATAAAAAGTGACCAAAAATACGCTATTTTGGAATTTGGAAATTTTTTGCACGTACGCCATTGACCGTGCGGTTTAATTAACGATAAATTTTTATAGTTCAGACATTTACACACGCGGCGATACCACATGTTTATTTCTATTTACATGGTTTTTTTTTATTGGAAAAGGGGGGTGATTTGAACTTTTTTTTTTTCTTCAATGTTATAGCCTCCATAGGGGGCTATAACATGCAGTACATGGATTGATCAGTGTTTTCGGCAGTCGATTGCTCAAGCTTGGATCTCAGGCTTGGAGCAATCAATCACTGATGAGACGCAGGTAACGGACCCTCCGTAACGCAGGTAACGGACCCTTGCGTCCTAGCTGATCGGGACACCGCGGTTTCACTGCAGTGGTCCCAATCAGCCCGACTGAGCTTCCGGGAATGTGTTTTTTTTTTTTTTTTTTACAGTTTAGACATGGCGCACACTATTAGGGCCGGGTCCCGGCAACCGTTAGATGCTGCGACCGACCCGATATGACACTGGGTCAGCGTGTGACACCGCATTATATCACGGGAGCGGGACCAGGATGTACAGGTACACCCTGAGTCCCCAAGAGGTTAATGGGAAAAGGGGGGCGATTCAAACTTTTATTAGGGAAAGCGTTAAATCACATTTATTAACTTTTTTTTTTTTTAACCCCTTTTTAAAAGTCCCCATAAAGCAGTGGTTCACAACCTTTTTTGCGACGGCACCCCCAAAGGGTGAAAGTATGTCTGCGCATACCCCTCGCGTGTAAATTCGCGGGGAACTTACGTGTGATGGGTACCCGCGGACAAAATAAGTCATAAAATTACTTTTTCATAATAGCTTACCTTTATACTAATGCGCTCCCCTTGTGCCATTATTTCTCCCCCCCCCCCCCCTCTCCATCTTAATCCACTTGTGCCATTATTCCCCCCTTCCTCTGATCCCCTTTTGCCATTATTCCCCCCTCCATCTTAATCCCCTTGTGCCGTTATTATCCAATATGGCAAAAGGGGATCATAGGGAGGGGGGAATAATGGCACAAGGGGATTAAGATGGAGAGAGGGGGGGGAATAATCATCACCCACCCCATATCAATCCCCTTGTGCCATTATTCCCCCCTCCCTCTGATTCCCTTATGCCATTATCCCTCCCCCTCCATCTTAATGCCCTTGTGCCATTACTTCCCCCACCCTCATCACCACCTTATCTCCCCTTCCGATCCCCCTGAACACCCTCCCTACCATACACTTATTTTTTGCTTTTTTTTTTTTTTTTTTTTTAACATTACCCGGCCTGTTCGGGTATACAGTGCGCCCCGTGTGGCCTGTCCAGGTATACAGCACGTCTCAGAGTCCAGTTCGGCAAGGCCACACTGACATGTCTTCCTGCGCTGTGCGGCACCTCGCGCAACATCAGGGGAGGGCACATCTCCCCAGCAACCACGCGGCTTCCGTACAGTAGCCGTGGCCGCAGCTCCAGCCGCGATACTATACAGAGAGCTGCCGCGGCCATTCTCCGCTGTGCACTGACATATACTGGCCAATGCATGGCCCCGCACAACCTGTGGCGTACCCCTAGGGGTACGCGTACCACCGGTTAAGAACCTCTGCAGTTGAGGACTATTACATGCAATTTTCAGATTGCATACACTGTTCAATGCTATGCCATAGCATTGATCAGTGTTATCGGTGCTCTGCTGCTCCAGGCTGCTGAGGATTCCTGGAGCATCGAGCCACCGATTGGATGGTGAGAAGGCCGATAAGGGCCCTCCCCCCATCATTTCAGCTGATCGCGACACCACATTTTCACTGTTCTGTTTCGCTGTAAATTTTTGGATAAAATGACTGATGCCATTACAAAGTAGAATTGAAGGTGCAAAAAATAAGCCATCATATGGATTTTTAGGTGCAAAATTTAAAGGGTTATGATTTTTAAAATGTAAGGAGGAAAAAACCAAAGTGGAAAAACGCTTGGTCTTTAAAGGGTTAAGAACCTGCTACTCATTCACACATGACACCAGGGAAAACGGCTAACTGGGACATTTCACCTTAGGGGTGTACTCACTTTTGCTCCCAAGGTTTAGACATTAATAGCTATGTGTTGAGTAATTTTGGAGGGGCCACAGTGCACTCACTACTTTACATTGTATAAGATTAGACACAAAGGTCTCACAGGACTGTACAATATCATAGCTAATAGCTAGTCCTCTATCCTGCCATTATACAAGAATCCTCTAGTGGCTACAAATAATATACTGAGAATAAAACACAAAAAGACTTGGATTGCCAAAAAAATGATACATTTTATTAAAAAATACATAATACACACAAAATGCTAATGTTAAAAAGGCAAAAAAAGGCACCCAACAAGAAAATTTGGGGAAAGGAGGTGCAGTATTATAATGCAATCATATATATGGCCAATTAATGTAAAGTTCTTGTGCTGCTGGAAAGTGCTATAATAGTGAACTGCTCATGGGCCTAGCCTCAGCTAAGATTACCAGAGCGTCCCCTGTTACTAACCTACAGCTCACTAAATGATAGTAACAACATCCTGCCATATAGATATTAAGGAAAAAGTGTCTTACCCATATTGGACTGCACCGCTTTGCCTCCACAACCCCTACAGCTGTTTCGTCTCTTTCCTCAGCCCCCATGAGCAGTTCACTATTATAGCACTTTCCAGCAGCACAAGCACTTTACATTAATTGGCCATATATATGATTGCATTATAATACTGCACCTCCTTTCCCCAAATGTTTTTGTTGGGTGCCTTTTTTGCCTTTTTAACATTAGCATTTTGTGTGTATTATGTATTTTTCAATAAAATGTAGCATATTTTTGGCAATCCAAGTCTAGTTTTGTATTTTATTTGCAGTATATTACTTTACATTGTAGCAGAGTGTCATTTCTTCAGTGAAGTCATAGGAAAAAGTAAAAAAAAAATGTACAAGTAATGTGAGGGGTGGATTCATTTGTGTGAAATACTGTGTATACATTCTCAGGACAAGGCTGAACAAAACACAGGATTGGACAAGGAGAAAGAATGTGTCGCTCACTGGATCTCTGTGTGTTATATGTTCAAGGCAATTTTATTATTGAATCTTTGGGAGTAGAAATAAACGGCTAACTTTTTTAAATGAAATGGGCTCAGTGCTTATCTATGGTTTTGTGCCCCAGAGTTTCCAGCAATCTGAGATTTTGCAATTTGCATGACCAGTTTAACGTGGCCAGCAATGGAAAGTCTCTTATATAAGGCATCCAGTTAACCCAGCGATGTGCAGCATCGCACGGGTTAACTGGCAGAAGTCCCGCGGGAGCCAACTTCTACTAGCCTCCCCAGGACCATCTGTGGATGGTCCTGGTCAGCGATCATTGTGATTGGTGCCTGTGGACCAATCACAGTGTCTCAGCTGACAGGGGGTGAAAGTTCAGATTCCCCGCTCTGCCTGCCCCTAGAAGTCAGGCAGAGCAGGGGGAAGAGGACTCCGAGAGCTGCGGGGGGGCCGCGGCACATACCTGCGGGAGGACCGAAGCGGCAGTGGGGACCAGCAGCAGGCACACGTGGAGGTGGAAGGCAAGTGGAGGAGGCAGCGTCGGCATCAGAGAAGACACCGTAAAGTGATCTTCACTGCTGCTTCTAGGAGTTTCTAAACTACAACTCCCAGCATGCCCAGACAGCCTTTGGCTGTCCTGGCATGCTGGGAGTTGTAGTTTTGCAACATCTGGAAGGCCACAGTTTGGAAATCAATGTGCAGTGGTCTCCAATCTGTGCTCTTCCAGATGTTGCAAAACTAGAACTCTCAGCATGCCCAGACAGTCCAGGCATGTTGGGAGTTGTAGTTCGACAACATATGGCCCTTCAGATGTTGCCGAACTACAACTCCCAGAATGCCTGGGCATACTTAGAGTTGAAGTTTTGCAACATCTGGAGGGCTACAGTTTGGACACCACTACACAATGGTCTCCAAACTGTTCTCCAGTTGCTGCAAAACTACATCTCCCAGCATGCCCTTTGGCTGTCTGGGCATGCTGGGAGTTGTAGTTTAGCAACAGCTGGAGGAACACGGGTTGGGAAATACTCAGTTATGTAACAAACTGTTTTGCCTCCAGCTGTTGCATAACTACAACCCCCAGCATGCACGGACAGCCAAAGGGCATGCTGAAAGTTGTAGAAGTATGCCTACAGCTGTTGCATAACAAAGTCCCAGCATGCCCTTCTGCTGTCACTGCATGCTGAGAGTTGTAGTTTTGCAACAGCTGGAGCTGTAGGTGCACAACAAGGCTCAGGAGTGAGAGCGCCATGTACATTTGAGGTGATTTGCACAGGGGTGCTGATCGTTACAGCGGTTCTGACATAAAACACAGAAAAAAAAAAAACACACCCCCCATTTTGGAAACTACACCCCCTCATGGAACGTAACAAGGGGTATAGTGAGCCTTAACACCCCACAGGTGTTTGAAGAATTTTCGTTGAATATGAAAAATTTGTATTTTTCACTAAAATGCTGGTGTTATCCCAAATTTTTTATTTTCACAAGGGGTAATAGGAACCCCCACCCCCAAAATATGTAACACCATCTCTTCTGAGTATATAAATCCCCCATATGTGGATGTAAAGTGCTCTGCGGCACACTACAATGCTCAGAAAAGAATGAGCGCCATTGGGGTTTTGGAGAGAGAATGTGTCTGGAATTGAAGGCCATGTGCGTTTACAAAGCCCCCATGGTGCCAGAGCGGTGGTGCCCCCACATGTGACCCCATTTTGGAAACTACACCCCTCACAGAATGTAATATGGGGTGAAGTGAGCATTTACACCCCACAGGTGTCTGACAGATTTTTGGAACAGTGGTTCGTGAAAATGAAAAAAATCTTTTTTCATTTGCACGGCCCACTGTTCCAAAAGTCTGTCGAACACCAGTGGGATGTAAATACTCACTGCATCGCTTATAACATTCTGTGAGGGGTGTAGTTTCCAAAATGGGGTCACGTGTGAGGGGGGGGGTCCACTGTTCTGGCACCACGGGGGGGGGCTTTGTAAACGCACATGGCCCCCGACTTCCATTCCAAACAAATTCTCTCTCCAAAAGCCCTCTCTTCTGTGCATTGTAGTTTGCCAGCAGAGCACTTTACATCCACATATGGGGTATTTCCATACTCAGAAGAAATGGGGTTACACATTTTGGGAGGCATTTTCTCCTACCACCTCTTGTAAAAATGCTAAATTTGGGGAAAAAATGCCATTTTAGTGAAAAAAACAAAATGTTTTCATTTACACATCCGACTTTAACGTCGTCTTTAAAGTCGTCAAACACCTGTGGGGTGTTAAGGCTCATTGTACCCCTTGTTCTGTGCCTTGAGAGGTGTAGTTTTCAAAATAGTGTGCCATGTGTTTTTTTTTTTTTTTTTTGCTGTTATGGAACATAGGGGCTTCCTAAATGTGACATGCCCCCCAAAAGCCATTTCAGCAAAAATTGCTTTCAACAAGCCAAATGAGACTCCTGAGCATTGTAGTGCGCTCACAGAGGACTTTACGTCCACACATGGGGTATTTCCATACTCAGAAGATATGGGATTACAAATTTTAGGGGGCATTTTCTCCTATTACCTCTTTTAAAAATTGTAAATTTGGGGGAAAACTGCATTTTAGTTTAAGAAAAAAATTTCCTTTACACATCTGACTATAGAAAAGTCGTCAAACACCTGAGGGGTGTTATGGCTCACTGTACCTCTTGTCACGTGCCTTGAGGGGTGTAGTTTCCAAGATAGTATGCCATGTGTTTTTTTTTGCTGTTATAGAACCATAGGGGCTTCCTAAATGCGACATTCCCCTCCAAAAATAATTTCAGCAAAATTCACTCTCCAAAATCCCATTGTCGCTCCTTCTCTTCTGAGCCCTCTGGTGCACCCACAGAGCACTTTATATGTGAGGTATTTCCTTACTCGAGAGAAATTGGGTTACACATTTTGTGGGCCTTTTCTCCTTTTACACATTCTTCCAAAAGTAAAAAAACATGTCAACTTTATGATGCAAACATAAAGTAGACATATTGTATATGTGAATCAATATATAATTTATTTGGGATGTCTGTTTTCCTCACAAGCAGAGAGCTACAAAGTTAGAAAAATTCAAACTTTTCAAATTTTTCATTAAATTTTGTAATTTTTCACCAAGAAATGATGCAAGTATTAGGGATCGACCGATTATTGGTATGGCCGATATTATCGGCCGATAATCACGATTTTGGGCATTATCGGTATCGGCAATTACCTTGCCGATAAGCCGATAATGCTCCGCACCGCGACCGCCCCCCCCCCCCGCACCGCGTCGCACCCCCCACCGTAGTGCTGGGCGGTATACCGGTATGGATTTTTGCCCATACCGCTATACCGGTCGGGCCCCTCCCCCACCCTCCGAGTCAATAAAAAAAATTAAACTTACCCGTAAGTGGTCCGGGCCATCCATCGTTCCTGTAGTGTCCGGGGGTGTTCCGGGTGAAGGGTGAACCGTCAGGTGCGTCGCTGCGCACGGGCATCACTGCGCAGCAGCGTCTATGCAGCGTACCAGGCCGGAGCCTGCCCGGAGTGGAGAAGATGACCGCCGGAGGAGGACAGCCCGGACCGGTTCATCCTTCACCCGGAACGCCCCCGGACACTACAGGAAGGATGGATGGCCCGGACCACCCTGACAGGTAGGGGGAGAGAAGCGGGTGGTGGCGGCGGCGGTCTATGGCACCGCAAAAGCCACTGCAGTGAATTGATTTAAAGCGCCCGTTTTAAATCAATGATCTGCAGCGGTGTCGCGGGGGGAAAAATAGCCGATAACTTATACCGGAATATCGGTATAAGTTAGCGGCTATCGGCCCTAACCTCCACTGATTATCGGTATCGGCCCTAAAAAAACGATATTGGTCGATCCCTAGCAAGTATCGACAAAAATTTACCACTATGATAAAGTAGAATACGTCACAAAAAAAACACTCTCTGAATTAAATTCATAAGTAAAAGCATCCCAGAGTTATTAATGCTTAAAGTGACAGTGGTCCGATGTGCAAAAAAATGCTCTGTTCCTTAAGGCCAAAATGACCTTGGTCCTTAAGGAGTTAAACGAAAGAGGAAGCCAGCTCCACTGATCCTGCGTTTCTGTGCTCGGACTCTCACTGACCCAGGTGCATGGTCAAACTTGAAGGAAGAAAGTCCAGCATATGAAACGGTGATAAAGGGTGGTATCTGTGATAAAGGGTGGTATATCCACCCGAAACGCGTCCAGATGTCCTGTAGATGTCCCTCTCTGTGTTTTGTATCTGCTTTTATCGCTAATAAAGTTGGATTTTCATATGCTTGACTTCGTTCCTTTCTCCAAGTTTTGGTTTAAAGCAGGTTAATAAATTTGGGACAATTTTGTAATTAGCAGTCCATAATTTTTGTTTACAACCAGTAAATAGGAAGGAAACTATCTACTAACCACTTCATTCACCAAATCTTCAACTATTAGGCCTTGTTCATTCGTTCGAAGATTGGTAGCCCACATCCAGCCATCTTCTAATTCATTATGGACAATAAACATATCTCCTTTCAGGAAACTGCAAAAATGCAAGCAGGAAGATCTGTGATCACTGCAGTGTGTGCCAGACATGGAGCTTTAACAACTGGTTTACTGATGGGCAGCATTGAATTGAACTTTTCCACCAGATTATGCTGAACCCGATGAGGACAGCATAATATAGCAAAGACATGCATTTTCAGCGGTATATTGCTTGTCCATATATGTAAAATAGTAGAGCCATGCTTTGTAAATCCTGTAGCGCATGCTGTGCCTGATGCTGTGAGGGATGAGTGTGTTATATTAATTAGGCGTCCCAGTCCCTATGAATAGGAAGAATCACTAGCATACAGGGACAGTAGCGTCTAATAAATACAACTTCTTCCCACAGCGCCGGGTGCACACTTCACACAGAGCACTGAAAAGAGTGCATGTGTCGCTCTCTTATGCTGCCCTAATTGAGGGCAGCATTGTATGGGTGATGAGTTTCCTTTAATAGCAGAGACCAGGCCAAAGTTGACTGAAAAAGCTAAAAGACAAGTATATTTAACTCTGTAGAATAGTGGTCTCAAACCGTGGCCCCCCCCAGATGTTACAAAAATTCCACTCCCAGCATGCTGGGAGTTAAAGTTTTTCAACATCTAGAGGGCCACGGTTTGAGACCACTGGCGTAGAAGCTCTTTTCCACTTTTTTTTTTTTATACCCAATCCTGTGATATGGTAAGAATACAATCTCACCTTAATTACCTTGCTATGCTTTACTATGGCCAGGTGAGCAGAGCTAATGTCTGTAGGAAACACCCCCGAGTAGGGTTCCAGGAAGAGGCATGTCTGTTCCATTAATAAGAGTCTCCTTGAGAACTCCAGCCATGATGTAAGGATCCATCACTGTATTCTTTTAACCAAAATGTTGATTAATGGTGCCCTTACATGGTGTCAATATGGAGGAGCATTTGACATTCACATCTTTCTGCTTCCTCCATGGCATAGAGCACAGGGGATCTATTGTTACATAAAGGGGGCTGCTACTACCTATGGGAGGGCTGTTACTACCTTCAAGGGGAGCGGCTATTACTTACAAGGGGGGGCGCAACTATTACCTCATGGGGGACTGCTAGTATGTACAGGGGACGAATACTATCTTCAGGTAGGCTGGTACTACCTATGGAGGGGGAGATTTTCTGGACCTTTATTTGAGAACATTTTCTCATACTTGTCCTCTGAACACCGCTGGTCTAAAGAATACTTAGAAAAACTACACACTAAAAATGAAGGGTTTGCTGTAAATTATACAAAGAAAATGAGCCAGTACTTGCATGTGTACGTACCTGATTTCATCAGTTTCTGGGACTTTAGTGTAAGGAAGAATGGCACGTACCCTTCTCCTGTCTTCCACTGGCTAAAAAAAGAAAAAAAATACAGTTAAGACTTTTTTTTACAATGCATGGGCTAACTAAAACATTTAAAAGTAATTTCATGGTGTGGTCTTATTTTTAAGGGGTCCAATTTTCAATCATTTGTAACCTAAAATATTTAGTTAAAAAAATACCCCTCTTCTACGTACAGGACACCACCACACTGCACAGAAAGTGAAAGGTGGTACTTCTATGGGCCTGAGCACCACTGTAATGTTAACAAACAGTATAATTCAGGTCAGTGGGCACTGAAGAAAAAGCTGTTTGTATGAAGGTGGCCAATATAAAAACAGGGGGTATAGGTAGGTCCTTTTGTGTGAATTCCAATGGAAACCATTCTTGGAAGTGCTACTTATTTTTAGGTTCAGCACTGTGGCTTTTACAGAACCCTCTCAACCTTACTGTAACATGGGTCTAAAATTTTATTAAAAATTTCTTGTTTGGCTCCATTGGGGGACACAGAGACCATGGGTATATGCTGCTGCCACTAGGATGCTTGACTCTAGGCAACAAAAGAAAGGCCCCTTCCAGCAGGATATATCCCCCCTACAGACTCTTAGCTATTAGTTTTTAGCTTAGTGTCCGTAGGAGGCAGACACAGGTCTGGAGTTCTCCAGACCTTGTCATTTATTTTCTTAATGTCGCAGCTGCCGTCTTTTAGACACAAACCCACACATTTACTTCAGCCCTGTATAGCAGTCTAAACAGGTACCATGGGCGTAGGAGACGGTAAATTCATCATGTGGCGTGCGAGTTTGGAGGAATTTGGCGCAAGAAGGTAACATCAAACGCGACTTTTCTCACAAAAGTTGCATGGGAAGTGACAGACTGTGCGACAATTATAGACTAAAAAATAAGGTTCTAAATAGCTTAATGATTCCCCTCCAAATACCTATCTATACCACCTGTAATTTGGTCATCCTACCAAGACATAAAAGAGAAAATAATAAAAACACTGCTCAAAAAAATAAAGGGAACACTTAAACAACACAATGTAACTCCAAGTCAATCACACTTCTGTGAAATCACACTGTCCACTCAGGAAGCAACACTGATTGACAATCAATTTCACATGCTGTTGTGCAAATGGAACAGACAACAGGTGGAAATCATAGGCTATAAGCAAGACACCCCCAATAAAGGAGTGGTTCTGCAGGTGGTGACCACTAATCATTTGTCAGTTTCTATGCTTCCTGGCTGATGTTTTGGGCACTTTTGAATGCTGCCGGTGCTTTCACTCTAGTGGTAGCATGAGATGGAGTCTACAACCCACACAAACGTGGCTCAGGTAGTGCAGCGCAACCAGGATGGCAGATCAATGTGAGCTGTGGCAAGAAGGTTTTCTGTGTCTGTCAGCGTAGTGTCCAGAGCATGGAGGTGCTGCCAGGAGACAGGCCAGTACATCAGGAGACGTGGGAGGAGGTCATAAGAGGGCAACAACCCAGCAGCAGGACCGCTACCTCCTCCTTTGTGCAAGGAGGAGCACTGCCAGCACTGTGCATGTGTCCACTCAAACGGTCAGAAACAGACACCTTGAGGGTGGTATGAGGGCCCGACGTCCACAAGTGGGGGTTGTGCTTACAGCCCAACACCGTACAGGACATTTGGCAGAGAATTGCCAGAGAACACCAAGATTGGCAAATTCGCCACTGGCGCCCTGTGCTCTTCACAGATGAAAGCAGGTTCACACTGAGCACATGTGTGAGAGTCTGGAGAAGTCGTGGAGAACGTTCTGCTGTCTGCAACATCCTCCAGCAGGACCAGTTTGGCGGCGGGTCAGTAATGGTGTTGGATGGCATTTCTTTGGGGGGCCGCACAGCCCTCCATGTGCTTGCCAGAGGTAGCCTGACTGCCATTAGGTACAGAGATGAGATCCTCACACCCCTTGTGAGACCATATGCTGGTGCGGTTGGCCCTGGGTTCCTCCTAATGCAAGATAATGCTAGACCTCATGTGGCTGGAGTGTGTCAGACTGGCTATGGACTGGCCCACCCTTTCCCTAGACCTGAATCCTATTGAGCACATCTGGGACATCATGTCTCACTCCATCCACCAACGCCACATTGCACCACAGACTGTCCAGGAGTTGGTGGATGCTTTAGTCCAGGTCTGGGAGAACATCCCTCAGGAAACTATCCGCCACCTCATTAGTAGCATGCCCAGCAGGCATTGTAGGGAGGTCATAAGGGCATGTGGAGGCCCACACACACTACTGAGCCTCATTTTGACTTGTTTTAAAGACATACATCAAAGTTGGATCAGCCTGTAGTGTGGTTTTCCACTTTGACTTTGAGTGTGACTCCATATCCAGACCTCCATGGGTTGATAAATTTGATTTCCATTGATAATTTTTGTGTGATTTTGTTGTCCGCACATTCAACTATGTAAAGACGAAAGTATTTCATACGATTAGTTCATTCATTCAGATCTAGGATGTGATATCTTAGTGTTCCCTTTATTTCTTTTGGGCAGTGTATAAAATTCCTAGTTAGTCCAAACCATAAGAGAACCATTAAGCTCCATACAAAAACTGATCTGGCATAGCTTGCATGACTCTGGTATGAATGTAGGTCAGTGTTTCCCAACCAGGGTGCCTTCAGCTGTTGCAAAACTACAACTCCCTGCATGCCCGGACAGCCTTTGGCTGTTCGGGCATGCTGGGAGTTGTAGTTTTGCAACAGGTGGAGGCACCCTGGTAGGGAAACACTGATGTAGGTCATAGCGCTGGAATGAACAGGGCCTAATCTTTCTTTAAATCAAGTTTTTAGAAATACCTTAACTCCCAATAATACATAGTTGAAGATAAAACAAAGTGGAGGAACAATGTCACAATAAGTGTTCAAATGCTGCATCCACAGCTTAGGCTGTAAAACCAATGTTAACAGATATATAGATTTTTCTCTCTTTCTAACATTCACTCCTGGCTTACAATTTGTTTTTGCTTTTTTTGGCCTAAGCATGACTGCAGCATGTAAATTATCCCCTGACACCTTTGACAGCAGCGGGTCCTCTAAGAGTCTATTTTAGCTGCAGAGTTTTGAGAGCTTGTCTGACTTGCCTCTGGTGGTGCCACAGGAAAAAGTAGTTTTTCTTCTTTCAGTAAACAAGAGACATGACTATAGTATCCTATGAGATCAGATAGTGAAGAAAACCGTCTCCCTCCAATGTAGAAATCTCCACACATTGCTATAATCCTGGAGTGAAAAGGGAAAAAATAAAAAAAGAAAAGAGGGATTATAAATAAAGCAGTCATTTTGTCCACATTAGGAGTCTCTGCTGCAGTTTCTGTCAAATCTGATGGCACAAACAGCAGTAAGCAACCATAGACTCCTTGCCAGAATCTCAAGGATGTTTTTACACATGCATATTTTGCTGAAGCTTTTTCTACCCATTGACTTTAATGGGTAGGAAAATAATCAGCAAAATACGCAAGTGTGAACAAACCCTAAAGCAGTGTTTCCCAACCAATGTGCCTCCAGCTGTTGAAAAACTACAACTCCCAGCATGCCCGGACAGCCAACTGCTGGGAGTTGTAGTTTTGCCACAGCTGAAGGCACACTAGTTGGGAAACCCTGCCCTAAAGGGTATTCCATCAACTGATAAATCACTGAAATTCAGCTGGGAGAGTCAGGCCCCCATTCAAGAGAATGTGGGGATCTCCGCAGTCGGACCCCTGAAATCAGTCTCTTATGTCCTATATTATGGATAGCACTGGAATACCCCTTATAATACAATTGTCTGCTGGCCACCATTTGGATCAGATGTATGACAGAGTAGAAGATGCTTTCAGCTATAAACAGAAGTCAAGATGTCCTTGTAAACAGAACCATCATTGTGGTCTTAAGTCTTTATTCAGGACAACTCTGTCCTCATCAGCATTACTGTAAATGCCAGTGAGTCCCATTCCCCCATCAATCTTATCAGTTATGACGGGCTCATGGCCTACCTGAAATGGGTGACAACATTTGTTTTGCTGAGAAAAGACAGCACAAAGGACCCCGGCCGTCGATCACTCTCCCTGATAAGATAGCTTCCGGTTCTCCCTGCCTGGTAAAGGCGCTCTTCTGCAATAGTTCTGTCCAGCTTACCATGATACCACCTGACAAGAGACAAAAAAATTTTAGATATATATTTATTTGCATATCAAAGTGAAAAGGGTTAAATCCAATCAAATACATGTTCACATGGCAGCTTTTCAATAGTGCTGAAGCAGATGTCCATAGCAAACCTGATTTCAACTTATTTTGCAAAAGAGTCCTTGGAGAATTACTTGATCGGTTGGAATCTTGGTGCCAAGACCTCCATGTTCTCTAGATATAGCTTATGATTAATGATGATCTACCCACAGAACAGACCTTCAGCTGGCTCCTGATGCCCAGAACCCCCACCAATCGGCTATTTGGCAAAGCAATAGCAACCGCACCACACAGTGAACTGGGTCAGAAACAGGGGGGACTCTGTTCACTGCCTAGTGGTCGGGCCTGCAGCTCACCGCCTGTTCCTTTAGCAGAAGCTGAGCTCCAGTAACCAGGCATGGCACTAGGCAGTTAATGGTGAATGCTTTCAGCCTATTACACCAGAAATCTGGCGGTGGCAGCACAGCTGAACAGCTGATCAGAAGGGGTTATTGGCGTCAGCACCCCACAGATTGGCCATTGATTGCCTATTCTAAGGATGGACCATTGAAGAGGTACTCCACCGACCAGTGTTCGGAAGTAAATGCTGTTTTCGCATTGCGGGGGTCAGCGCTGCTTCTCATGACATCACAGCCACGCCCCCCCCCCAATGCAAGTCTATGGGAGGGGACGTGATGGTCATCAAGCCCCCTCCTATAGACTTGCATTGAGGGGACGTGAAAACAGCGTTCGTAACATTTACTTCCGAATGCTGACCAGCAGAGTACCCCTTTAATCATTTTGGCCTGCAAAAAATAAATAAAAAATGTACCTTGAAAACTTGAGAAAACCACATTAAAAACTTTCAGCTATAAAATGAACCCTCACTCTATCAGTAGCTGCCGGTGTCC
Source organism: Hyla sarda (assembly GCF_029499605.1). Taxonomy (NCBI): domain Eukaryota; kingdom Metazoa; phylum Chordata; class Amphibia; order Anura; family Hylidae; genus Hyla; species Hyla sarda. Next base: position 520,540,679 of record NC_079189.1, read on the forward strand.
AAAATCCGGTATTCAGGTTTGAATGGGTCAAATCATCTATGATTAGAAAGACATGACTGCTAACTTCCAAATACAGGCACCTGTCCACAGGTTGTGTGGGATAGTTCAGCTCATTCACTATAATGAAGCAGAGCTGCCATACCAGACACCATCTGACAGATCTGACACTGGTATTGGAAGAAAGAAGACAAGTTTTTTTTTAATCCTGAAAAATTAAACAAAATGGGATGATTGGTAAACATACACCAGTGTGTGTAGATATTATCAATCCTTTCTTTGGCTCATAAGACTAAAAGATTACAGTATACATACATTTTTATATACATGCAGAGGGGGAGATTTATCAAAACCTGTCCAGAGGAAAAGTTGCTGAGTTGCCCATAGCAACCAATCAGATTGCGTCTTTCATTTTTGATTGAAGCCTCTGAAAAATGAAATAAGTGATCTGATTGGTTCCTCTGGACAGGTTTTGATAAATCTCCCCCAGTGTGTGCACGCTCTAATACTAATACATTTCAGCTCACATGCTGCACATTAAAAGCGATTTCCACTGGAATTTTTTTTTTAATCAACTGGTGCCAGAAAGTTAAACAGATTTGTAAATTACTTCCATTTAAAAATCTTAATCCTTCCAGTACTTATCAGCTGCTGTGTGCTCCACAGGAAGTTTTTTTCTTCTTGAATTTTCTGTCTGACCACAGTGCTCTCTGCTGACACCTCTGTCCATATTAAGAACTGTCCAGAGCAAGAGAGGTTTGCTATGGGGATTTGCTTATACTCTGGACAGTTCATGACATGGACAGAGGTGTCAGCAGAGAGCACTGTGGTCAGACAGAAAGGAAATTCAAAAAGAAAAGAACTTCCTGTGGAGCACACATCAACTGATAAGTACTGGAAGGATTAAGATTTCCAAATAGAAATACGTTACAAACCTGTTTAACTTTCTGGCACCAGTTGATTCAAAAAAAATGTTTTTTTAGTGGAGTACCCCTTTAAGCCGATCAACATTTAACAATAGACCTAGAAACCTGTGGTTCTCAAGTTATTACAAAAAAACTAGAACTGCTATCTTCGCCTGATAACGAAGGGATGGTGGGAGTTGTAGTTTTGCCTGGTGTTGGTTAAACACTGACACATAACATATAGCGTACAGTGCACAGGCCTTTTCCTAGCTGTTGTCCATTGACCCCAGAAGTTTCATGTGAATGTACAAAGCAGCCATGCTGGCAGTGAAGACTTCTTTATGTTCTGAGTTGCACATATGGAAAATGTTTCTTTTTAGAAAAGGGAAGGAAGATACTATGTGGAGGCATCTGAAATCTAGAAGAAGGAACTGTATATAGAGCATTGGTCACCAGCAAGTTAAAAATAATAAGAGTTGTTCTTATTCCGTAACTATATGTACACCGCCTGGAATGGAGGGTGGAGGGGCCATCTTTCTTCCATACATTGGGAAGATAACGTTTTTATTAGATAGTTATTTTTTTATTATTTTTTTTTTATTAGAACTCACACAGTGCTGTTTTAAAGTTGCAGACAAATAACATTCATATTTGAACCCCACTGCACTGCAGTACAGGACCCCATTGTACTCGGGCTGTGATGGGGATTAGAGATGAGCGAACTTACAGTAAATTCGATTTGTCACAAACTTCTCGGCTCGGCGGTTGATGACTTATCCTACGTAAATTAGTTCAGCTTTCAGGTGCTCCCGTGGGCTGGAAAAGGTGGATACAGTCCTAGGAGACTCTTTCCTAGGAATGTATCCACCTTTTCCAGCCCACCGGAGCACCTGAAGGCTGAACTAATTTACGCAGGATAAGTCATCAACTGCAGAGCCGAGAAGTTCGTGACGAATCGAATCTACTGTAAGTTCGCTCATCTCTAATGGGGATGTTTGTGTTTCTCTACCCAACATTATATGACCGTCCTGGAACATCTACATCAGTGATCTCAAACTGTGGCCCTCCAGATGTTGCAAAACTTCAACTCCCAGCATGCCCGGACAGCCGTTGGCTGTCCGGGCATGCTGGGAGTTGAAGTTTTGCAACATCTGGAGGGCCACAGTTTGAGACCAATTATCTACAAGAGGCTTCAAGACACCGCTGTATCCCCAATACCTCTATGGGAGTTATATAAACATGTGACCGATTTTGGCTACCTGACCACTTCCAGCAGACACATACAGGCTGGAGTCCTTTGAGAGGCCCTTGATCTCAAGATAAGTCCGGGCCACATCTATCATAAATGTATGGTATATAATGTGGATATGCTAAAAATGGCCCATTTAATTTGTTGTAGGGAGTAAATTTTGCCTATTCCAGTGATCAAACTCACACCCAACTAATGTTTACCCACAATCGTGTAGATGGGTGATAAACGTTATTGGTTGAAAACACATTTAAAAGGGCATTACCAGTTTCGTATACTGCAATTAATAAAAGGGGGGTTGGGGGTCCTCTGTTCACGACTTCTCTCAATGCTACAGTGGAGAGCGATTACAAAGAGTCTCTCTCTCTGGACAACCTTGATTAAAAGGAGATGTGTCATGGAAGAAAACGTATCCCCTATCCGCACCAGTTGCCCCAGTGATCTCCTGTACGAGGCCATGGCTCTCCACCAAAACGCAGCGTCATGACCCCAACACAAAGCAGCGACCGACATGCCCCCTCCATTTATCTCTATGGGAGAGCCAAACAGTTCTCCCTTAAGGGTACGTTCCCATACGGCATATTTGCTGCTGCATATTTTATTTTCTCTGTTGAAGTCAATGGGTAGGAAAATACACAGCAAAATACGCCATGTGGGAATGCACCCTAAAGATATATGGAGGGGCATGTCGGCCTCCACTTAGTGCGGGGGTCATGGCGCTGCATTCCCGGGCCTCGTAACTTTTCTTCAATGATAATTCTCCTTCAAAAGAGAAGCGAGTGATACTTTGCTTCCCCTGTAGGGGCACTGCAGGCAAGCTGTACACTTCCTAATCAGATTAACGAGGGCCTCTTTTAAAAAGTAAGGATTGTTCAAAGGGGAGAACTCCTTTAAAGGGGTACTCCGGTGCTTAGACATCTTATCCCCTATCCAAAGGATAGGGGATAAGATGCCTGATCGCGGGAGTCCCGTCGCTGGGGACCCCCGTGATCTTGCACGCGGCACCCCGTTTGTAATCAGTACCTGAAGCGTGTTAGCTCCAGGTCTGATTACCGGCGAGCACAGGGCCGACAGCGTGTGATGTCACGCCTCCGTGTGATGTCACGCTCCGCCCCTAAATGCAAGCCTACGGGAGGGGGCGTGATAGCTGTCATGCCCCCTCCCATAGACTTGCATTGAGGGGCGGAGCGTGAGGTCATACGGGGGCGGAGGCGTGACGTCAAACGCCACCGGCCCCGTGATCGACCGTAATCAGACCCGGAGCGAACACGCTCCGGGAACTGATTACAAACGGGGTGCCGCGTGCAAGATCCCAGGGGTCCCCAGCGGAGGGACTCCCGCGAACAGGCATCTTATCCCCTATCCTTTGGATAGGGGATAAGATGTCTAAGCACCGGAGAACCCCTTTAAAACAAAATTTTTGCTATTGCACTCTTTATGGTAAATCAAAAATCTTTCTTGTATACTTTGTTTAAAAAAAAATGAAGTTTTCTAAGTTTTATTTGTGTTTTAAAGAGCTGCCACTAGGTGTCTTCCCTACTTGTCCAGAACACATTCTCTCCCCCAACAGGTGGGGGTTTATCATGATGGGAGCATGACCTGGGAGGATTATCAGGATAACGAGAGGTACTCTTTAATGATTTCTGGTCATCCTGACATTAGTCCATTTTACCCCATAGGATCATAGGCATGAGAACAGATGCATTTTAGCTCTACAGTGTCAAATTCCAGCCCCTCCAGAGCACACAGCTGCCTGCTTCTGGCTGTAATCCTTGTGTCAGTGACAACTGGAAATGTGACAGGAAGTGACAACGCCGAGCTCACTACTGCTGCCAGAGTATCATGTCAGGATCCACAGCTATCAGCATGATACAGACAGCTGACATTGTGGAGGTAAAATGACACATACCCCACTATAGAAGCTTAAAGTGTTCTGTTAAATACACAGCGCACGATTCAGCTCTACTATCCTTACCTTTTTGTCTGACATACTCCACAGACAGCCACAGGGCAGAATTAGCTTGTAGCTCTGTAAGGGAGCGTTAAAGGGAGCAATTCCCATATTAAAAAGGAAAGAAAAGGGACATTTTGCTGTAACATTACTAACCTTCCAATACTGTATCTCTGATATCAGGATGGGAACATTTACCCCCAAATGAGTGACATTGTATAAAACCACTCGATACGTCCGGGGTGTCATCCCAATAATATGGGGTTTTACCTTTAAATATTTCTTCAATAATGTGAATCACTTGATTGTTCTGAGAAACAAACAAGGCCTTTTCAAAGACGCCTAATAATCCCTTCCCCTATTCGTGAAGCAACAAGAAAGCCGCCTACACACTCTCCATACACCCCCCCCGGCTCTAAGCGTATTATACATAAGACTGTCGGCTCAAGGAAGATCTCATGTACAACCTACCCTTAGATGTAAAACAGCAGCACTGTAGGAACAAGAAACCTTTTCCTTTTGCTACTGGTATGTGAAAATAACAAAGGCCACACGGACCATAGGATTCTGCCGTCTAGCGATAACTCTATAAGAGAGTGTTGTGTGTATGCTCTGTGACCTGAGATCACCGAGAAGGAAGGGAGAGAGCTGCGACAATCATTTATTTAGAATGATACATCGATTTACTGTATATATAAGCTGTGAAGAGTCAACTTGGTAAGAAGCTTAGTGTGAAAACTTCAGGCTTTTTAAAGGAATACGGTCACCCATTCACCCACACTAAACCCAATACTCCAGGTTATAGTGCGGGGTCTCTGACTAATAAACATACTGGTCTCCCGGTGCCTCTGAAGTTCGGCTTCTTTCTGCGCTGAATTGCACGCTGGAGGCGGGCCTGCCGGGTTAATTTGAATATTCAAGGTCGCTGGTCACGTGACCATGAATATTCAAATTCACCTGGCGGGCCTGCCTCCAGCGTGCAATTCAGCGCAGAAAGAAGCCGAACTTCAGAGGAACCGGGCGCCGGACCACAGGTATGTATATTAGTCAGAGACCCTGCATCGGTCTACGGTTCACCCGCACTATAACCCAGAGTATTGGGTTTAGTGTGGGTGAACGTTTTCCTTTACAGTTATGAGAAGAAAACAAAAGAAGAAAAAAAAAAAAAAAAAAACACAAAATTGAATTTAACTTTCCCGGTGCCCGGGCTGCAAAAACGTAAAAAAAAAAAAATATATATATATATATATATATTTAACTCAACTTCCTACGTGCTCAGCCTGCCAAAAATATGAAGATTAAAAGATTCAGGGGAAAAAAATGGTTTTCCCCATGTATGCCCCCCCCCCCCAAAATAAAAAAAAAAAATAAATAAAAAAAAGGAATATGTTCTTTTATAATGATAAATAATATGTTTACATAAGATGTTGATGGTATGTCAAGGAGGTGGGGCCGAGCTGTTCAGGTGCCCTAGTCTGGCACGCCTCCTTGATTGATACTTGTGTTCTGTTTGTCAGCCAAGGAAGGGGTGGGAGCTGAGGATGATTTAGGAGGCGTGCACGGCTGTGGCACTTGAGCAGCTTAGCTCCGCCTCCTCAACACTTGGCTGAGAAAAAGGCAATTTTAACAGTTTGGCAAATACCATGAACTTCAGGAAAGGTAGGGTTTACTTTTATACGACAATACTTATCCCCAAAATAAGCTGACAGATTCTTCTTAAAGGGGTACTCAAGTGGAGTAAATTTTTTTCTAATCAACTGGTGCCAGAAGGTTAAACAGATTTGTATATTACTTATAAAATCTCAATCCTTCTAGTACTTATGAGCTGCATATACTACAGACGAAGTTGAATAGATCTTTTCTGTCTGACCACAGTGCTCTCTGCTGACACCTCTGTCCATGTCAGGAACTGTCCAGAGCAGGAGAGGTTTGCTATGGGGATTTGCTTGCACTCTGGACAGTTCCTGACATGGACAGAGGTGTCAGCAGAGAGCACTGTGGTCAGACAAAAAATAACTTTACAATTGCCTCTGGAGCATATAGCAGCTGATAAGTACTGGAAAAATTAAGATTTTTAAATAGAAGTAATTTAAAAATCTGTTTGACTTTCTGGCACCAGTTGATTTAAAAATAATTGTTTTCCACCGCAGTACCCCTTTAAGGGCCCATGCACATTACAGAATATCAGCAACAGTCAGTTAGGGTGCGTTCACACTGCTGAATCTCCGCTTGTAGAATTCCGCGAGTGGAGATGCCACCTGGCGGCTGCCACCAGAAACACTTAGGTGGTAGGACCACACGCTACTGTGCCGTCACCATTGACGGCTATTCAGTGCTCGTGGACTTCCTCGGAATGAACATGTTCATTCTTTGCACGGAACTATTTCAGCAGCGGAATTGTCCGCCGTTAAAATTCCTCAAGATGAACGGGTCTCACGGAAGACCCTTTCACACGGATGGTAATGTTCACAGCACGGAATTCCATTGGAATTATGTGAACCTACCCTTATTGTCTCCAAATAGGATTCTGCAGTACTGTGCATACAGTTAAATTTACACTACAAAAATGCATATTCCGCACTCAGCATGACCTAAGGAAGGACAACAACAAAATATCCAAAACATTTTCTTTTGCCAAAATATGCATGCGTTTGTGCTGGGTACCACATCACCAAGAATAATGCAAGTGACCAGTCCTTAGAATAAAGGAGAGAACCCAAGCCTGGAACAATAGGATAGAACTGCGCTCATGTCGGGGATAGTGCTTCATTTGGGCAGTATTCAGCAATTAAGAGAAAGAAAAGCATGAACTCAGTATCCTCAGGAAACCCCTCACTGTACACATTTTCAAAAAAAACAGGATATACGTAGAAGTTCAAATGTTTTAAGTAAGATAGAAACTTTCAGCTGCCCTTGTTCTATCACCATCCACAGAAACCCTCAAAGAAAACATCTCTTTACGGAGAACATTAAAGGGGTACACCGGTAGATAACTATTTTTATTTTATTTTTTTAAATCAACTGATGCCAGAAAGTTAAACAGATTTGTAAATTACTTCTATTAAAAGATTTTAATCCTTCCAGTACTTATTAGCGGCTGTATACTACTGAGGAAATTATTTTCTTTTTGGATTTTTTTTCTGTCTGTCCACAGTGCTCTTTGCTGACACTTCTGTCCATGTCAGGAACGGTCCAGCTCAGGAGAAAATCCCCATAGCAAACATATGCTGCTCTGGACAGTTCCAAAAATGGACAGAGGTGTCAGCAGAGAGCACTGTGGACAGACAGAAAAGAAATCCAAAAATAAAAGAATGTCCTCTGTAGTATACAGCCGCTAATAAGTACTGAAAGGATTAAGATTTTTTTATAGAAGTTATTTACAAATCTGTTTAACTTTTAGGCACCAGTTAACTATGATGGTTCATGATCCACATTTACCAATAGTGGCTTCATGTCAGACAATGCTCAATTTAAAACAGGGATTTCTTGTTGGCAAGTGACATATATAATCACAGCATGGGTCCTGTTTGATAAATCCACCACAATATCGAACTGTCTATAGCAGTGCTTCCCAACCAGGGTGCCTCCAGCTGTTGCAAAACTACAACTCCCAGCATGCCCGGACAGCCTTCGGCTGTCCAGGCATGCTGGGAGTTGTAGTTTTGCAACAGCTAAAGGCACCCTGGTTGGGAAGCACTGGTCTATAGGCTAGGGCTACAGAGTCACTTCTATGGTGGGAAGATCACAAAGTCACATTGCAACATTACTGCTCAAGACCACGTAGTCTTCTAAATGCAACACAACAGTAGACGCAAATCCAAATTGGACTGCATGCCACCCTGTCTAGCACTGACCTTAAAGGGGTACTCCGGTGCTGCCAGAAAGTTAACAGATTTGTAAATTACTTCTATTAAAAATTCTTAATCCTTCCAGTACTTCTTAGCGGCTGTATACTACAGAGTATAATGCTCTCTGCTGACACCTCTGTCCATTTTAGGAACTGTCCAGAGCATCATATGTTTGCTATGGGGATTTTCTTCTGCTCTGGACAGTTCCTGACATGGACAGCGGTGTCAGCAGAGAGCACTTTGGTCGTGACAGAAAAGAAATCCAAAAAGAAAAGAATTTCCTCTGTAGTATACAGCCGCTAAAGTACTGAAAGGATTAAGATTTTTTAATAGAAGTAATTTACAAATCTGTTTAACTTTCTGGCCTCAGTTGATTAAAAAATAAAAAATAAAGTTTTCAACCGGAGTACCCCTTTAATGGGAAACTCAGGCTGAAAATATTCTTTTAGGGGCATTAACAGGGTGAGGTTAACAGCCCGTGAGGCTCCATTCTTCTATTGACCCAATACGGTCCCAGGGCGCTGCCTTGTGACCAGCAATTTCACACTGGTTTGTGTGTGAAGCGGACATCACTTTTCTTTTTAAGTCTATGAGCGCCTCAAACTTACACAGAGAAAGTGACTTCTCAACACATACAAACAAGGTGTGAGTGACCACTACACAGTAAACTGAGCAAACTGATCAGCGAGTATGTGGAATATCAGCACTTTATCCATCAGGGATTGACAACCAATGGGCCTGCATATGGGTCATTTATCAATAGCACAGAAAACCCCTTTAGGGTCTGTTCACACGACGACTCACAGCGGGCGTCATCAACATTCACTAGAAGGGGTTTGTGGAAAATCTGCGATAGTAGCAGATTTGCTATTTGACTGTGAACCCATTGAAGTGAATGGTGGCAAAACTAGCAACGGGAAACACCGCTGTTTTGGAAAACTGCCCATGAAGTTTTTGAGGCAAAGTCAGAAGTGGATTCAAAAGGGAAGGTAAAATATATAGGAAGGCTTTATACTTCCTCCTGTTGGATCCTCTTCTGGCTTTGGCTCAAAAACTGGAGAGGCAGAGTTTTCCAACAACCAAAGTGAAACGGTAATAAAGTCACAGCACACACATCTCACAAATATTTTGGTCACGTGACTTAATGTAAAAAAACAAATCCTCTTTTACAATTCATATGTACCGTGTAAATGGTTTTGAGTTGTGGATAACACAGCTAATATAATAAAAATGCTAAAAGTAGACAATGGCGGCTCACTTACACTTATCGCAGAGTGCTATCTCCCAGTACCACCTTAAAATACCAATATTTATGTATATAACAGAAAAAGTGGGGTCAGCCCCTCTAGGCTATACAGTCAGACTTGTATAGAGATGTTTGGTTATATCTATAGTGGTATACACTACTATTGTATGCGTATGTGCGCAATATCTTTATGGCATTGCCAAGTTATGTGGTAAAATGAAATTTTTTAAAATTATATATGAAAAATAATAAAATGCGGCAGTATATAATATTTGCCCCATTGGAATACAGCAATATACTCTTCATGGTGCGTAGATATTTCACATACACGTGTGTTAATAAAATATGTTTATTACTTGTTAAAACATTTTTTTTCTTAACAGTTTAAAAGTATACTTCTTGCATAGGAGAAATAGGATAGATAAATCAAAAGAAAATAAATGTGCCAAAAATAAAATAAAAGTGACTAGGCCCTCTTGTAATTAAACCTCGTTTAGGTATGCAGATGGTAATGGTTTTTCAGAGTGTCTATGGTAAAAGCCAATGTTCCCCTGGCTATTTGGGTTTTCATATAGTTCATACAATGCAGGGTTCAGTATTTACCTTTCTCAGCGCTGCGCTCGAAAGGGATACTGTACTCACCGCTTCTTCCACCCAGGGGCGGCGTCCCGCTTCTCCTGTATGTGGGCTCTGATGTTACCGTACGGCTGTCTGTATCGCTTCTCCTATGCGCATGCGCCTTTGAGCAGGTGATCCTTAGACATGTAGTATCCAACGCCGCTTGTTTGCTGATCTCCTTTTGGCGTTTCTTTGTAGCGGTGTCCCTGCAGACACTACACAAATGTGCTGCGTTGGGGGGGATGATAGTTATTTCAAAGTTACAGAAAATATCTGTATTTGTAGCGACGTGCGGTCACGGTCCTCTGCTGGGTAAGACCCCGAAACGCATCCAGCCATCAGCTCTAAGTCCCTGTTGGCCACATCAGGCATACCCAGCAGAGAACCGTGACTATGTCGCTACAAATAAAGATATTTACTGTAACTTTGAAATAACTATCATCCCCCAAAACACAGCACATTTGCCTGGTATCTGCAGGGCAACCGCTACAAAGAAACACCAAAAGGAGACCAGCAAACAAGCAGCGTTGGATACTACAAGTCTAAAGATCACCTGCTCCAGGGCGCATGCGCATAGGAGAAGCGATACAGACAGCAGCACGGTAACATCAGAGCCCACATACAGGAGAAGCGGGACGCCGCACCTGGGCGGAAGAAGCGGTGAGTACAGTATCACTTATGAGCACAGCGCTGAGAAAGGTAAATACTGAGCCCTGCATTGTATGAACTATATGAAAACCCAAATAGCCAGGGGAACATTGGCTTTTACCATAGACACTCTGAAAAACCATTACCATCTGCATACCTAAACGAGGTTTAATTACAAGAGGGCCTTGTTACTTTTATTTTGGCATATTTATTATTTTATTTTTTCTTACTTTTGATATATCTGTCCTATCTCTCCTATGCAACAAGTATACTTTTTAACTGTAAAAATGTTTAAGTAATAAATAAACATACTTTATTAACAGAAGTGTATGTGAAATATCTAAATACGCACCATGAAGAGGATATAGCTCTATTGCAATAGGGGCAAATATTATATACTGCCGCATTTTAATATATATAAAAATTTACCACATCATTTGGCAATGCCATAAAGATGTTGCGCATATACGCATACAATAGTAGTATATACCACTATTAATATAACCAAACATCTCTATACAAGCCTGACTGTGTAGCCTAGAGGGGCTGACCAGACTTTTTCTGTTTAAACACTAATATAATGCCCCATAACGGATTAAGCTCAGACAATACCTACACTGGCCTTACACATTAGAAGAAAGTGTTTGCAGCTCCACAGACCTTGAAGGGATGGCTGACAATCTGATCAATAGGAGGTATAGCCAATAGATTCTGGGGAAAATAGGATTGTGGATGTATAAGAAAAAAGGTGAGCAATCTAAACAAAGAAAGAAAAAAACACAAGCAATAACTGATAATTCATGTTTGTATAACGATGATCAGTGGGGGGTGAAGGCTCTTTTAGAACTGCTTGTCTTTTTCTTGACTTGTTTGGAAACCAGGATTAAGCAGATTTGATTTCCCCTTAACAAAAGGGTCTGGCCGCAGCAGAAATGACCATTTACACCTACTTTCTATAGAAAACATTGTAAGAGATTTATCAAGACTGCCATCTCTTACACTGGTCTTGATAAAAAGCGCACTGGCTTGCCATGCACCAAATTCATTAAGAGGCACATACCTATCTGTGCACAACAGATTTATATCAAGTACACTTACACTATAACTTGTGTCAGTTTAGGGTAAAAAGCATAGCAAATTTGATTTTTAAAAAGTTGCAAATGGGGCCTACACAAAAATATGCTTTTTTACTGCCAGAAAACTGGTGTATACTAGTGCTGGGCGGTATACTGGTTCATATCGAATACCGAAATTTTTGTCCTGCACGATATGAATTTTAACCCATACCGCAATACCGGTTTGGCCCCTCCCCCATGGGAATGAATGAATCAGCCCAGTGCTGCGCTGTCCCCAACTAATCCTATGTGACCTGCGAGTGCTGTTCTGCCCCCCCCCCCCCCCACAATTAATTATTAGCCCAGTGCTGCACTGTCCCCATCAGGGTACTACTCACATGTCCCTGCCCTCCTCATCCTGTTTGTTGCGGCCGCCGGGGTGCTGACACTCTATACTAGTGGTCTCCAACCTGCGGACCTCCAGATGTTGCAAAACTACAACTCCCAGCATGCTGGGAGTTGTAGTTTTGCAACATCTGGAGGTCCGCAGGTTGGAGACCACTGCATACTGTGCAGTATCCCTATGCCCGGGCTGCAAAAAATAAACAAAATAAACTTTAACTCACCTCCCGTTGGTCCGGTACTGAACTCGCTTCCTGGGGACGGGAACATCGGACAGCCGTCAGCCTATCACCGGCCGCAGCGATGTTCCGCCTCGGCCAGTGATTGGCTGAGCCCACTGTCATGTAAGAAGCCGGCTTCTTACATGACAGTGGGCTCAGCTTATCATCGGCCGAGGCGGAACATCGCTGCGGCCGGTGATAGGCTGGCAGCTCTCCGACGTTCCCGTCCACTGCGTAAGGCCGACATAGGTGCGTTAAAGATTATTTTGGTTTTTGCAGCCTGGGCATAGGGACACCGCACAGTATAGAGTGCCAGCGTTGGCAGCCGCAACAAACAGGACGAGGAGGGCAGCGCTTGTGGGTGATATGTGAGCATTTACCCTGATGGGGATGTGGGCTGATAATTAATATTGGGGGGGGGGGGGGGGGGGGCTAGGAAATACCGTTATATACCGTGGAACCGCCAAAAGTTAAAAAAATACCGTGAAACACACATTTGGTCATATTGTCCAGCCCTAGTGTATACTGTTAATAAACCCCCCTCCCCCCAAATGTCAATGTGAAAATCAATTCCAAAGAACAGTATGATTGAAGTTGAAAAAAAAAAAATCCTACTCTATAATTGAGAATACCACCTCCCTATTTTCCAATAACTAGATGTCTTTTTGCTTATTTTCCTCTGTCTCATTGTAATGTGGCGTCTTCTAGTAATGTAAAGCATTAATGTCTCCAGGACACCGAGCTCTGGAGCCATTAGTTGTGGGCTATGAAGCAAAGAGACGAGCACGCATGATAACTTCTAGTGGTAAATTGAGCTGGGAACCACATCCTGCCGCCAGCAATACAAAAGCCATATTTCCTGCACAGGCACTAAAAGCGAGAAAACATGGTTAAATATATGCTCGCGATACTCAGGACTGACACATGACACCTGACAAAATACTGTCATCACCCCCTTTTCCCCATTAAAAATAAAATATTTTATTTTAAAAAATGTGCATGCGCAAATATCTGAATTAAAATATAACATTTATTATTCAACACAGTAAATGGCATAAATGTAAACAAAATACCTAACACCAGATTTGCAGCTTTTTGGTCACTTCATAAGTCAGAACAAATGTATAAAAAGCAATCAAAATGTTCCTTCAAAACAAAAATTGTACAGATAAAAACTACAGTTCAGGGCGCAAAAAACATGCAAAGTTACAGAAATTTGATTCGTCACAAACTTCTCGGCTCGGCAGCTGATGACTTATCCTGCATAAATTACTTCAGCTTTCAGGTGCTCCGGGGGGCTGGAAAAGGTGTATACAGTCCTAGGGGAGAGTCTCCTAGGACTGTATCCACCTTTTCCAGCCCATCAGAGCACCTGAAAGCTGAACTAATTTATGCAGGCTAAAGTCAGCAACTGCCGAGCCGAGAAGCTCGTGATGAATCGAATCACTGTAGCTTCACTCATCTCTAATGCTCAGCTCATGAGCACGCTTAAAACCCTGGTAACGGGACCAGGGGGTACATGTCAGCCCTTCGTTCTTAACAGGTTAAGACTCTTCTAGCAGGAACTTCAGAAGAAAAGGACCAGGCATATTGAAATCCAACTGCCTGATCCTTCTTTTCCCATATCTTCTACCATCAAGAGAATGTCAGGATGCCCCCAAATGTTATACTGGTCTTGGTTGATATATCTCATGTGCACGGCCACCTAAAATTGTGCCCACCCCCGCACCATAATGTACGCTTCTGCCCTGTACATAAAGCGAGCACATTAGCTGTTGCTATCAGCAGCCAAGGACCAGCCGATAATGGCAAACATCATTAATCGCGCTGATGCCTGCCTCAATTAGGGTCCACTCCCACTACGAAATCTGTGTTTCCATCTGCAGAGGGCGCAGCCAAAATACATCTGTGCTAGGACCACGTGGACCTGCACCATCACCATTGACGGCAATGCAAACCACATGGAATTTCGTCAAAAGAATGCACACAACTTTTTTTTTTTTGCAGAAATTCTGCAGTGTAAGTTCAATGACATCAATGTTATTTTCATGGAGCTCCACTCGGATATTCCATAGTGTGACAGGCCCTTAGTGTGCTGCAGCTTGAAGATCACTGTTGGGTTCAGAATCTTTTTTTTTTCTAGATTTTGCACCTTTAAAATTGGGTGCGTCTTACATGCCGGTGCGTCCTATAGGGCGAAAAATACGGTAAGTCCGCTGTGATCAAGTAGTTCTAAACAAAGAATTTACTGGGGCAGAGCAGCTGTCTCTCCTATAGCCACAAGAATCCTCATAGATATGTATAGGGTATCTGTAGGGTACACCATGTATACCTGATAGGTCAGTCCCACCACTAGGGCCCATACATTTACAGACTATAATGGAGATGAGAATGCAGGCTCCACCATATTCATTCTTTTACCTTGGAGGCTACTTGCCATTTTACATCTCAAACTATGAAGACATTTAGGGCCCATTCACACTAAGTATTTTCCAGGCAGAACTCTGCTGCAAAATATTCTGTGCACAAGCCTCTCATTGTTTTCAACGGAATTCTGTAGCACCACACTACGGAATGTATGCAGCGGACGGCCCGCCGTGGAGATTCCGGACCCCAGAATACACAGTGAAAGGCATTGCCATCTATGGAGGTGGCACATTTCCAATCAGTCCTAGTGCCGGCAACCGCTATCGATGGAATCTACCAAAGTAAATTCTGAGCAGCATCCACCTACAGCCATGCAGAATTTCTAACGTGGATCAAGATTCAGCCAAGAGAAGGAACATGTTTGTTCTATCGGTGAGATCTGTTTGGAAAAGCCCAATGGAACTTTTAAATCCAACTCAAATTTGTGGGTAAAATTAAACCCATTCGATGGGGCTAACCCACCTGTCAGCGCAGATTCCACATCAGGTAGTGAGGTGTCACTATATCTCTATATAAATAAAAACCACCAAAACTCATGTAAAAAAAAAATATATATATATATAAAAATGTACCCTAAAGGTGCGGTCCCAACTAAAGATGTCCTGGTGATCAGGTAAACCCTAGTATCCACCCGATTATACAGAGAGAAGCTGAAAGGCCGGGCCCAGACATGACGGATTCTGTACTGCAAACCTGCAATTAACAAATTGATAAGGTCTTCAACATGCCATGGACCAGTGTTTCTCAACCAGGGTGCCTCCAGCTGTTGCAAAACTACAACTCCCAGCATGCCCGGACAGCTGTTGGCTGTCCGGGTATGCTGGGAGTTGTAGTTTTGCAACAGCTGGAGGCACCCTGGTTGGGAAACACTGGTCCATGGACAGATACTAGATAAGTATGAAACAGTAACCAGACACCTGTAGTGCCATATTTTGTGTTTTGCCATGGAATGTATACCGGCAAAGGCTCCATCTGTAGTGGGTGCTGGCAAAACAAGCCGGCGCTAGGACAGATATGAAATGTGCAGTCTCACTAGACACCAATGCATTTCAGAGCGGATTCCGCCAAAAGAAAAAACATGTTCCTTCTTTCGGCAGAGTCCGGGATCTCTCATTTCTGTGGCAAAACGTCTGCCATGGGAATTTTGTAGTGTGAATGGCGCAGCAGAATTGCATGGATAACAATGGGAGGCTGCTGCACAGGATCTTCCAAGTGAAATTCCAGAGCAGAATTGCACTTGGAAAATCCGTAGCGTGAATGAGCTCTCGGATCTGCAGCATGCTTATTTGTTTTTTTTAAGTGGATATTACTCTTCACAATACAGAGAATAAAAAATAAAACCACTTGCATTACAAGCCACTCACTGACACAGCCTCCAACTCCATCTGTGGAGGGGAAAAGGGATCTCTAATGTAAGGAAGAGGATCAGAGATGACTTACACGACTGATTTATTATCCTGTGAATGGATAAGCCACAGTCAGAAGTGTCTGGCAGCAGCTGGTCTTTATCTCTAGATTGAAACAAACCATACAACCTCAGCCAGAGGCGGCTGACAACTACCTTCCAGAGAGAACGCTAATTATGCCTCCATCCATACAGAGTATATGCCAGTGATTCCGAAACAGTGTGCCTCCAGCTGTTTTGCAACAGCTGAAGACACACTGGCTGGGAAACACTGGTATACACAGATGCAACACACACCACAGTTCATGTATGTTACCCCAAGACATCAATTATCCTATAGCCAACAATTTCTTCTGTAGATCCCTATGACCAAGGAGCATCTTATCACAGGCATAGATGGCGTCCGTAGAAAGTCCCTTTCCTTAAAGGGGTACTCCACTGGAAAATATTTTTTTGTTATATCCACTGGTGCCAGAAAGTTAAACAGATTTGTAAATTAGTGCATGAGAAGACAAAGAAAAGTCGGCACTCACCGGGCTTCCAATTCAGCAGATTTTATTGCACGTTACTCACAGCCGTAGTACAATTCTCGGGGAGACGACGGATGGTACAAGGGGGGTACCACAGAGAGGCGACACCTGTGTTTCGCACTTAGTAGTGCTTCAACGGGCCCGTTGGTATATTCTACGCGAGTCCGAGCACCACCGTATCCCCACTCCGCTACAGCGATTTAGTGTCCACCCGCTTTCAGGTTCAGAAGTTAGCAGTGCCGAACTACTCATCTATACGCTACAGATTTGTAAATTACTTCTATTAAAAAATCTTTATCCTCCCAGTACTTATCAGCTGCTATATGATCCACAGGAAGTTATTTTCTTTTTTAATTTCCTTTCTGTGCTCTCTGCTGACACCTTTGTCCATTTTAGGAACTGTCCGGAGAAGAAGCAAATCCCCATAGAAAACCTATCCTGCTCTGGACAGTGCAGACAGAGGTGTCAGCAGAGAGCACTGTGGTCAGACAGAAAGGAAATTCAGAAAGAAAAGAACTTCCTGTGGATCATACAGCAGCTGATAAGTACTGGAAGGATTAAGATTTTTTAAGAAGCAATTTACAAATCTGTTCAACTTTCTGGCACCAGTTGATAAAATAAATTAAAAAATTAAAATAATTTTTTTCCCAGTGGAGTACCCCTTTAAGGAACAAATTTCATGGTCGTGCAATAAGAACTTCCATGCAGTCAGAAAAAAAATCTAAAAATGTGCCCACATTGGCGAATAAGTATTGGTCGGACCCCAGTTATGATTGATTCATTATATACCAATGGCAATGACAGGTGCTAAAGAATGGAGTCACCCTGGTTCAGATACAGATTCTCTCATCCCCAGCTCCTCGCCCAGTTCTGTGCCCATTCTCATCTCTCTATACCAGCTGTGGCTCTTACACAAAGGTCCAAAAAGGTGCAGTCACTTTATTGAGGTTCTGGGTGCGTTCACACGTAGGAAATCAAGAGTAATTCACGCCGAAAAATTTACGGGCGGAAAAAATTACTTTATTTCCGCGCAAAATTTGCGCAGAATTGCCCGCGGAAATGGGGGAGAAAGAAGTGAAGGGTTTTTCAGCCAATTCCGCGCGAATCCCGTGTGAAAACGATGTCAGGCAGAATTTTTTTTTTTACCATTGACTTCTATTGATTTCTGCCAGCGGATTCCGCTTGAAGAATGAACATGCTCATTCTTCCAGCGGAACGGAATTCAGCGTCGGAATTCCGCTAGCAGAATTTCCGCAGTGTGAACAGGACAGCAGAAACAACATTGAAGTCAATGGGCAGAGGAGATGGGAATTAATTTAGAGCGGAGAATTCAAGAGGAAATACTCGAGTAAATTCCTCTTGAATTACTCCGTATGAACGCACCCTAAAGCTGCAATATATATATACATTTTTTTTTTTTTTTAAAAGTAGTGTTCCCCAACCTGAGACGATACAGCTGCTGCAAAACTACAAATCTCTGCATGCCCAGACACCAAACGACTGGACATGCTGAGGGTTGTAGTTTGGCAACAGCTGGAGAGCCAATGGTTAAAGAACACTGTATGGCCCCTTTCACACTACAGGCTATCATCCTGCTTTTTTACTGCTGTTATTTTAAAATAACGGATAAAAAAAAAAAAAAAAAGGATGCAATAACTGGTAATAGCGGATGATAACTGACCATCATCCGTTATTTTTTATGTTTTTTTCTAAAAAAAACTGATGTTGTTCATTCGTTATTACCAGTTGCATCTTTTTTTTTTTTTAATCAGGTTTTTAACCCCTTTTTTTTTGTAAAGCTGTACTGAGCAAACTCAGTACAAAAAACGGATGTTAAAAAACCTGACAATAACTGATGAGAACGGATGTTTTTTTTTTGAACATCCGGTTCCCATAGACTTCAATGTTAAATTTTAACGTCCGATTTTTCACCAAATTTTGCTGGACCAATAATTTGTGCGTGCACCGTTGTTTGTTCCGGCAAAAATAACTGACATTAGTAAAAACGGACATGCCTGATGCAAAAGGATGTTAAAAAAATCCAATTGACGCGAATGGGATTTTTTGACGGACCTTTTAAACCCTTAAGGACGCAGGACGTAAATGTACGTCCTGGTGCGGTGGTACTTAACGCACCAGGACGTACATTTACGTCCTGTGCATAACCGCGGGCATCGGAGCGATGCCCGTGTCATGCGCGGCTGATCCCGGCTGCTGATCCCAGCCAGGGACCCACCGGCAATGGCCGACTCCCGCGATCTCGCGGGCGTCCGCCATTAACCCCTCAGGTGCCGGGATCAATACAGATCGCGGCATCTGCGGGAGTTCGCGATTTAAATGAACGATCGGATCGCCCGCAGCGCTGCTGCGGGGATCCGATCATTCATAACGCCGCACGGAGGTCCCCTCTCCTTCCTCCGTGCGGCTCCCGGCGTCTCCTGCTCTGGTCTGTGATCGAGCAGACCAGAGCAGAAGATCACCGAAAACACTGATCTGTTCTATGTCCTATACATAGAACAGATCAGTATTAGCAATCATGGTATTGCTATGAATAGTCCCCTATGGGGACTATTCAAGTGTAAAAAAAAAAAAAAAAAAAATGTAAAAGTAAAAAAAAAGTGAAAAATCCCCTCCCCCAATAAAAAAGTAAAACGCCCGTTTTTTCCTATTTTACCCCCAAAAAGCATTAAAAAAAATTTTTTATAGACATATTTGGTATCGCCGCGTGCGTAAATGTCCGAACTATTAAAATAAAATGTTAATGATCCTGTACGGTGAACGGCGTGAACGAAAAAAAAAAAAGTCCAAAATTCCTACTTTTTTAATACATTTTATTAAAAAAATATAAAAAAAATGTATTAAAAAGTTTTTTATATGCAAATGTGGTATCAAAAAAAAGTACAGATCATGGCGCAAAAAATGAGCCCCCATACCGCCGCTTATACTGAAAAATAAAAAAGTTAGAGGTCATCAAAATAAAGGGATTATAAACGTACTAATTTGGTTAAAAAGTTTGTGATTTTTTTAAGCGCAACAATAATATAAAAGTATATAATAATGGGTATCATTTTAATCGTATTGATGCTCAGAATAAAGAACACATGTCATTTTTACCATAAATTTATCGACGTGAAAACGAAACCTTCCAAAATTAGCAAAATTGTGTTTTTCGTTTTAATTTCCCCACAAAAAGTGTTTTTTGGTTGCGCCATACATTTTATGATATAATGAGTGATGTCATTACAAAGGACAACTGGTCGCGCAAAAAACAAGCCCTCATACTCGTCTGTGGATGAAAATATAAAAGTTATGATTTTTAGAAGGCGAGGAGGAAAAAATGAAAACGTAAAAATTAAATTGTCTGAGACCTTAAGGCCAAAATGGGCTGAGTCCTTAAGGGGTTAAGGACTTTTTGCCGGGAGTAATAACAGAGGTTTTTTTTTTACAGGATGATACCTGTAGTGTTAAAGGGGCCTATTTGAGTAATGCAGTGTTTCCCAACCAGGGTGCCTCCAGCTGCTGCAAAACTACAACTCCCAGCATGCCTGGACAGCCTTTGGCTGTCTGGGCATGCTGGGAGTCGTAGTTTTGCAACAGCCCCCAGCTGTCACAAAACACTGGAGTAAAGTTTAGGCTGTGTTCTAGGAATCGATCAGACGTGGAATATATTTATCCAACTGACGTCACCTATGTCTACTGGAGAAAATGAGATCCGTCAAGTCAGTCTGGACTTTTTTTTTTTTTTTTTCACCCATTAAAGGGGTATTCCAGGCAAAAACTTTTTTTTTATATATCAACTGGGTCCGGAAAGTTAAACAGATTTGTAAATTACTTCTATTAAAAAAATCTTAATCCTTCCAATAGTTATTAGCTTCTGAAGTTTTCTGTCTAACTGCTCAATGATGATGTCACGTCCCGGGAGCTGTGCATGATGGGAGAATATCCCCATAGGAGCTGGACAGCTCCCGGGACGTGAGTCATCAGAAAGCAGTTAGCCAGAAAACAGCAACTCAACTTCAGAAGCTAATAACTATTGGAAGGATTAAGATGTTTTAATAGAAGTAATTTACAAATCCATTTAACTTTCCGGAGCCAGTTGATATATAAAAAAAAAAGATTTTGCCTGGAATACCCCTTTAAGGGTATGTTCACACTGGGAGACTGACACGGAATTTACTTGCATAATTCCATGCTTTCCACTGCTGCAGAATTCTATTCCACCAAAGACTGAACATGTTTATTCACAGGTAAAAAAAAAAAGCCCATTGAAGTCAATGGGAACTTTATTTTTGTTTCTGATAAAAGTTTGGAGCAGAACTGACGCAGAGTTTCTCTCCAAATTCCATGTCAAGCAGAAGGTGACAGATTTGCAGAATTCCTTGACTGAAACGATCCCTTGTCAATTCCTCAGTGTGAACACACCCTAAGAGTAAATTCACATGCTGCAGAAATTTCAGCCACAGTCATATATATCTGAACAGAAATTTCTGCAACTAATCTGTGTGTGAACTCAAAGGCTATGTTCACACTGTGGAAATCTGCAGCAGTAAAGTCTCATTGATTTCAATGGGATTCTGCTGCTCTGCTCACACAGCAGAATTTCCTGAGAATCTGCTGCAGAAATCCTAACTTTTGCAGAGTCGGCAAAAACATTAAACCTGGAAAAAAAATTCTTAAATCAACTGGTACCAGAAAGTTAAACAGACTTGTAAATTACTTCTATTAAAAAATCTTAATTCTTCCAGTACTTATCAGCTGCTGTATGTTCCAGAGGAAGTTCTTTTCATTTTGAATTTATTTTCTGTCTGACCACAGTGCTCTCTGCTGACACCTCTGTTGAATTTAAGGAACTGTCCAGAGCAGGAGCAAATCCCCATAGAAAACCCTCTCCTGCTCTGGACCTTTCCTAAAATGGACAGAGGTGTCAGCAGAGAGCACTGTGGTCAGGCAGAAAGGAAACTCAAAAAGGAAAGAACTTCCCGTGGAGCATATAGCAGCTGATAAGTACTGGAAGGATTACGATTTTTAAACAATAGTAATTTACAAATCTGTTGAAGTTTCTGGCACCAGTTGATTAAAAATAAATAAATAAATAAAGTTTTCCATGGGCAGTACCCCTTTAATGTTTTTGCAGATTCCGCTAGATAATGCATTGCCGTCTGTCTGTGGAATGTCGGCATGTTTACACGCTTTAGGCTATGTTCACATGGTAAAATGTCTGTGTGGAATTCGACAGAATATTCAGAACGGACATTGCAATGGGATTCTGCTGCACTGTGCACACCGTGTTTCTGCCGTGGAAATCCCAATTCTGGCGTCCGCAAAGATGAGACTTGTCTATTTCTTCTGCGGATTCCGATCCAAAATGCATTGGCGCATTTCCAAGCTGTCCTAGCACCCAGACCGATTATGCAAACGGGCAGATTGTGCGCCCATGTGAACGTACCGTGAAGGGGATGACAGACCAGATGACCCATTGAAGTAATGCTATTTGATAGTGGTCTCCAGCCTAAGGCTGTCATGATGGGAGTTGTAGTCTTGCAACAGTCAGAGGGACACAAGTGCAGGCGGACCACAAGCCCCAGCAGTCACTGTCTATACACCAGTGTTTCCCAACCAGTGTGCCTCCAGCTGTTGCAAAACTACAACTCCCAGCATGCCCGGACAGCCTTTGGCTGTCCGGGCATGCTGGGTGTTGTAGTGTTGCAACAGCTGGAGGCACACCAATCCACACACAGCAAGGCTGAAGTCATCTCCATAGCCCAGACTAGAAGAGCAATGAATCCACATGGCAGAAATTTCCGCAGCTGTCCTATTGACATAAATGGAATAGATTGCCAGCCACAGAAATGTCTCCCGAGGGTGAACTCGCCCTAAAGTGGGCGACAGACTAGACGGCCCACCAGACCCTTACATGGCGTTTAGATCAGTGTCCCCCCACAAGCTGTTGTCAAACTGCAACACCCATCATGCCCTTGTACTTTTGCAACTCTTTCTCAACCAGTGTGCCTCCTGCTGTTGCAAAACTACAACGCTCAACATGCTGAGAGTTGCAGTTTTGCAACAGCTGGAGGCACACTGGTTGGGAGAACTGATCGCCCAGTCTTAGAAGCTCCTATAATCTCTAGGGGACTACAACTCCCAGCAGGCACTCCACACACTCAATGCTGCAGCCTAGAAGCATGGGAGTCCAGGGCAGGGTGTGGAGGAGGGTGTGCCCGGGGACAAGAGCAGACACAAACAGCACTTGCCCTGGCATCCCCAGCCTGGCACCGCACTTACTGGTTGGTAGGGGGCGCACTGAGCGGGATCTCCACCTCCTCCTCCTCATACTCCGGTCCGTCCAGGGAGTCCGCTTCTTCCACAGGGCCCAGCCCCAGGCCGTCGAAGGCTAAAGGCAGCGGGGGCAGCGGAGGGAAGCTCTCCGCGGGCTGTGACAGTAACGGGGCACTGGTGGGCAGCGTCGCTGCTTCCCCGCCTCCTGTCATCAGCCCCAGCGAGCCGTATACCGCCGACATCCCGGGTGATGGAAGCCTGGCGGCGACGGAAGCGAGCGGGTGTGTGCCACGGTGTGCCCTACGGAAGCCACGGCCTGTCAGCCCGGTGGCGTCTACGCTCCAGCCGCCTCCCCGTCACTCTCTGACCGTCCGCAGCAGAGGGGGCGCCACACACCAGACTGACTATGGAGGGGGCGGGGCCCACAAGCGCCTCTCTCGCCAGCTCCACCCTCCGACTGTACGTCATCAAGGACGCTCCCCACATGTCATCGGCGCGCGGAGTGGAAGAGACAGATTTTTTTTTTTCAGTAATTGTTCAATAATAATGCATCTTTATTTAAAAAGAGAAAACAGACAGACATGGTTATGGTGTCCAGGATAGGGAAAACATAGCGCCTTTCTTACAAAAACAGCACCACACCTGTGTTTAGGTATTGTATGGTACTGCAATACCACACACAAACTGAGGACAGGTGTGGCGCTGTTTGTGTAAGATAACTGATGTTTTTCTACTCCTGGACAAACCCTTTATAAGGGTATGTGGTTTCCCAGTACAGGATCTTGTCCTGTTCCTGTCTTAAGTCCCCTCAGGAAGAGTCCCTGCAGTCCATAGGGCTCTCCTGCAGGGCTTCACACCTTGCTCATCAGTTCTTGCTTCATAATAACTATGCACATAAAATGTCTGTATATTGTTCTGTGTATATAAAGGATGTACAAATGTATAAAATGTATAGTACCTTCGTGTGTCATGTGATATACCCAGAGTTCCCTGAGTACACAGGACCTCCAGGCTTGGCATCCAATGGGATTAGTCCAGCAACCCCCCCCCCCCTAGTATATAAGGGGCTGTAGTCTCTAAATTCTTGCTCTTCTCTTGTTCCTGGCACTCAAGCAAGCACAATCAGCATATACTGCTCAATTTATCTCAACTAGGCCAAAGCCTAAGGAACCTGCAGCCACTAAAAAAGTGAGTTACATAAATCTCAATGCTACAAGTCCCAGCAAGCCTGTGAGGTATCCTGCATCCCGGTCGCCTCTAGAGAAATTGCATAACTGTAAAGACCGTTCTATAAGTAGTTTAAGTAAAAGTTCCAGTTATTTGCACAATTCCTGCTGTGGACATTCCTTTATTGCCTGCCGTTTTTGGGTTGGTTGTCGGCCGGCCTTCTAAAGAAAACCACATCCTGGCGTCATGACAAATCAGGGGCTAATAACACCTTACCACACAGGGTTAATACCACCAGACCCTGCAACACCCCAGCTTACCACAGGGACTCAGGTTTGGGAAAATCTATATCCTATCCATAGGATAGGGGATAAATGTTTGATTGCGGGGTATCCGACCAAGATCTCCTGCATGCCCCCCAATGTTGATTCCTAGTACTGGCTTTATGCAGGAAAGGATCCTCTTATGCTCTGGGGCCAAATCTGTAGCATATTTTACTACCAATGACTTCAATGGATCCATGATGCGGTGAATAGCAACTAAAACATCTTTATTCACAGGACTTTCTTATACTGAAGAGACTGACACATAGAGCAACAATAATAATTTTCTTTTCCAACTATAACCTGTTACAAGCTGCAACAAAGTATTGCACCAAACTATCTGTCTTTTTAACGCTACTTTGCTCTTTAGCCATACAAATTTAGCTGATAACAGAGAATTCCCTGTGGAATAGCAGAGTTCGAAGACAATTTAAAGGGGTACTCTGCAGGACTCATAATTCAAAATTGGGGATAATAGAGAGTAAATAAATGCATTGATGTATAATCATATAACATTTCTTTTATTCAATGTTCATGTATTTACTTATATTTAGTCTTGCTTTTAGTTTTAGTTTTACCATATAACTTTGAGGACTGTTACAGTGCATAGTGAAAGTATTCGGCCCCCTTGAACTTTTTGACCTTTTGTCACATTTCAGGCTTCAAACATAAAGATATAAAACTGTAATTTTTTTTGAAGTATCAACAACAAGTGGGACACAATCATGAAGTGGAACGAAATTTATTGGATATTTCAGACTTTGCTAACAAATAAAAAACTAAAAAATTGGGCGTGCAAAATTATTCAGCCCCTTTACTTTCAGTGCAGCAAACTTTCTCCAGAAGTTCAGTGAGGATCTCTGAATGATCCAATGTTGATCTAAATGACTAATGATGATAAATAGAATCCACCTGTGTGTAATCAAGTCTCCGTATAAATGCACCTGCACTCTGATAGTCTCAGAAGTCCGTTTAAAGCGCAGAGAGCATCATGAAGAACAAGGAACACACCAGGCAGGTCCGAGATACTGTTGTGGAGAAGTTTAAAGCTGGATTTGGATACAAAAAGATTTCCCAAGCTTAAAACATCCCAAGGAGCACTGTGGAAGCGATAATATTGAGTATCAGACCACTGCAAATCTACGAAGACCTGGCCGTCCCTCTAAACTTTCAGCTCATACAAGGAAAAGACTGATCAGAGATGCAGCCAAGAGGCCCATGATCACTCTGGATGAACTGCAGAGATCTACAGCTGAGGTGGGAGACTCTGTCCATAGGACAACAATCAGTCATATACTGCACAAATCTGGCCTTTATGGAAGAGTGGCAAGAAGAATTTCTTAAAGATATCCATAAAAAGTGTGGTTTAAAGTTTGCCACAAGCCACCTGGGAGACACACCAAACATGTGGAAGAAGGTGCTCTGGTCAGATGAAACCAAAATCGAACTTTTTGGCAACAATGCAAAACTTTGGCATAAAAGCAACACAGCTCATCACCCTGAACACACCATCCCCACTGTCAAACATGGTGGTGGCAGCATCATGGTTTGGGCCTGCTTTTCTTCAGCAGGGACAGGGAAGATGGTTAAAATTGATGGAAAGATGGATGGAGCCAAATACAGGACCATTCTAGAAGAAAACCTGATGGAGTCTGCAAAAGACCTGAGACTGGGACGGAGATTTGTCTTCCAACAAGACATTGATCCAAAACATAAAGCAAAATTCACAATTGAATGGTTCACAAATAAACATATCCAGGTGTCAGAATGGCCAAGTCAAAGTTCAGACCTGAATCCAATCGAGAATCTGTGGAAAGAACTGAAAACTGATGTTCACAAACGCTCTCCATCCCACCTCACTGAGCTCGAGCTGTTTTGCAAGGAGGAATGGGCAAAAGTTTCAGTCTCTCGATGTGCAAAACTGATAGAGACATACCCCAAGCGACTTACAGCTGTAATTTCAACAAAAGGTGGCGCTACAAATTATTAACTTAAGGGGGCTGAATAATTTAGCACGCCCAATTTTTCAGTTTTTTATTTGTTAAAAAAGTTTGAAATATCCAATAAATTTTGTTCCACTTCATGATTGTGTCCCACTTGTTGTTGATTCTTCACAAAAAATTACAGTTTTATATATTTATGTTTGAAGCCTGAAATGTGGCAAAAGATTGAAAAGTTCAACGGGGCCGAATACTTTCACTATGCACTGTATTTGGTTTACTGGTATACTCTATTAACTCCTAGAGCAGTGGTCTTCTACCTGCGGATCCTCCAGATGTTGCAAAACTACAACTCCCAGCATGCACGGACTCAGATACATTTCTGGTGGTTTTGCTAATTTCCCATTTGCAATTTTTATTGCTGAAACTTTTTGTTCTGAACAGATCACTTTCTAGAAGTCTCCTTTCTGTTATCACAGTATATATGTAACACAGTATTTACCACTAATCACAATATCTGAAGCTTAGCCTCCCCCCTTCCTATAAAATGCACAAAGCATGCACACAAACCTCTAAATTCATGTCAATGGGTCAGCTCTAGACTATTGCTGCCTATGTCCATGGGGCTTGCCATAAAGCATATCTCTAATTGATGTTAAAAAACAGCTGAGGCAAGATGCCTTTTTTTTGGGGGTGTAAAACAAATATATAGAGAAAAAGAAACACAGCTCCACATCCACAATTTGTATTTTTATCTACTTGCTTCTCAGCATAAATTGAAAAACTAACAGGTTGTTAGTATACATTTTGATCAAGTAAAAGACCACTCGCCACATCAAAGCTACTTATTTAGAGTGGGTCCCTAACCCAAAATTGGTGTAGTGCCGGGCGGCGGCCACCACCACCGCAACACCATGCCCACACGGGGAGTGACCCAGTGGCCAGGCAGCCCCATTGCTGCCCAACCAAGCCCCTGGCTCTGGGCCACACCACCCCACCCCACAGACAAAGTATCACAGTAATAATGACCGCCGCAGTACAACCACACCAATGTGAATCCTTACCAAGTGCTCCCTGCCAGAGGGCTGGGAGAATGCTAGGAGGAAACCCTTATGCAGTCTCCTGCTAAATAAAAATGCCTGGGCCAAATGGGTGGAGCGGAGTGTTGGCTATGAAAGAGGGGACAGACTACAATTGTAAAACAAAAATAGAGAAAAAGAAACACAGCCGCACATCCACAATTTGTATTTTGATCTACTTGCCCAGGTGTTTTTAATTAGCAGGAGACTGCATAAGGGTTTCCTCCTAGCATTCTCCCAACCCTCTGGCAGGGAGCACTTGGTAGGTATTCATATTTATGTGGTTGCACTGCGGCGGTCATTGTTACTGTAATGCTTGTCTGTGGGGTGGTGTGGCCCAGAGCCAGAGACTTGGTTGGGCAGTAGGTGGGCTGCCTGGCCACTGGGTCGCTCCCCCTGTGGGCATGGTGTTTTGGTGGTGGTGGCCGCCGCTCGGCGCTATGCCAATGTTGGGTTAGGGACCCACTCTAAATAGGTGGCCTTGATGTGGCTTGGACTTTTTGATCAAAATGTATACAGTGGTCCCTCAACATACGATGGTAATTCGTTCCAAACGACCCATCGTTTGTCGAATCCATCGTATGTTGAGGGATCCGTGCAATGTAAAGTATAGGAAGCTGTACTCACCTGTCACCGTCGCTCCGGACCACGTCCTCACCGCTCCCGATGCTGTCCCAGGTGCTCCCGATGCTGTCCCGCTGCTCCGGTGTCTTCTTTGCGATCCTCCGGCTTCTTCCGCATCTTCTGCAGGGTCCTGGCCTCGCTTTCTGGTGACGTTATTACGCAGCTGCGCCGGCGCGGCGTGCGTAGTGACGTAATAACGACACCGGAAAGCGAGGCCCGGACCCTGGAGAAGATGCGCAAGACACCGGAGGATCGCGAAGTGGACCCGGAGCAGCGGGAATAGGTGAGCGAACCTGCCAGGGATGCTTAAACTGCTATCCGACAGCAGCTTAAGCATTCTGCGCTGTCGGATAGCAGTTAATTCGATGGCCCCGACATATAAAAGCATTGTATGTCGATGCTGACATCGACATGCGATGGCCTCTGAGAGGCCATCGTATGTCGATTTTATCATATGTCGGGGCCATCGTAGGTCGGGGGGTTACTGTACTAACAACCTGTTAGTTTTTTAATTTATGCTGAGCAAGTAGATCAAAATACAAATTGTGGATGTGCGTCTGTGTTTCTTTTTCTCTACTTTTTTGGGGTTGGCAACAGGTCTCCTTTAACCTGTTGAGGATGAAGGGTGTACAGGTAAGCCCTAGATTCCTGGTACTTAAGGGCCAAGGGCATACATTAACGCCCTGGTGCCAGTACCGCAGTTTAAAGTGCGCTCATGAGCTGAGCATGATTCATACCCGTTGGATCCCAACTGCTATCAGCAGCCAGGACCCACAGTTAATTCCGGGCATCGCCCATCGGGCCAATGCCTGGCATTAACCCTTTAGACACCGCAATCAAAGTTGATTGCGGCATCTAAATGCAGGATCTAACATTGCTGGTAGCTCAGCGGAGCTGATCCGGACATCCGCAGCGAAATCACAATGTCCCGATCAGCTGAGCGGATGGCGGGAGGGTCCTTACTTGCCTCCTCGCCGTCCGATCGGTGCTCTGATGTCCCCAGCCAGCCATGGCAGGCTAGAGCAGTAGAGCACTGATAACACTGATCAATGCTGAGCCAAAGCTCAGCATTGAACAGTGTATGCAGTCACAACACTGCATGTTATAGCCCCTATGGGGACAAAAAAAATAAAAGTAAAATGTGTAAAAAAATTAATAATTAAATAAAAAAAAAAAAAAATAGTTAAAGGGGTTTCCGGTGCTTAAACATCTTATCCCCTATCCAAAGGATAGGGGATAAGATGCCTGATCGCGGGAGTCCCGCCGCTGGGGACCCCCGGGATCATGCACGCGGCACCCCGTTTGTAATCAGTCCCCGGAGTGTGTCCCCGGAGCGTGTTCGGGACTGATTACCGGCGACTACAGGGCGGGCAGCGTGTGACGTGACGTCACGCTCCGCCCCTCAATGCAAGCCTACGGGAGGGGGCGTGATAGCTATCACGCCCCCTCCCTTAGGCCTGCATTGAGGGGCGGAGCGTGACGTCACACGCCGGTGCAGGCGTGACGTCACACGCCGCCCGCCCTGTAGTCGCGGGACTCCCGCGATCAGGCATCTTATCCCCTATGCTTTGGATAGGGCATAAGATGTTTAAGCACCGGAGAACCCCTTTAATAAAAGTGAATTAACCCCTTCCCTAATAAAAGTTTGAATCACCACTTCTATTTTTTTTAAATAAAATAATGTAATAAATTATAAACATATGTGCTAAAACCGAGTGTATAATTGTTCGAACTATTAAAAAATAAGGTTAGTTAAATTGCATAGTCGATGTGCGTACACGTAAAAAAAAAAATACCAAAGTCCAAAATTGTGCACTTCATATATCATAAAAAGCGATCAAAAAGTCCCATCAAAAGAAAAATGCTACTACAGATTATGGTGCAAATCAAAATCAAAGTTATAGGGGACAGAAGATGAAAATTTTCGGCATAATTATTTTGGTGCATGTAGTTGAAATTTTATTAAAGTAGTAAAATAAAATAAAATCTACCGTATATAAATTGGGTATCCTTGTAATTGTATGGATCTACAGAATAAAGGTAAGGTGTCATTTATACCAAAAAGTGCACTGCATAAAAACAAAGCCCTTAAAAGCTACAACATGTTTATTTTTTCACCCCACAAATAATTATTTTTTCGGTTTTGCCTCAGGTTGTGTTATAAAATAAGTGATGTCATTACAAAGTACAATTGGTGACACAAAAAACAAGCCCTTATATGGGTCTAGTAGGTGCAAAATTGAAAGTGTTATGATTTTAAGAACAGGAGGAGGAAAAAACGAAACTGCAAAAACAAAAATTGGCCGTGTCCTTAAGGCTAAAATGGGCTTTGTCCTCAAGAGGTTTAAGTGTATCTGTCAGATCCCACAAAAAAAAAAAAAAATCTGTAATTCAGTACCTAACCCTGACCATGTACATCTAATTTTTATGCCTTTATCACCTATATTTATTATAAAAATTACTCTTTTCATAAGCTCACAGTGTTAGAAATCCGCTCAGGGGAAGGCGGCGTGTCCCGGCTTGTGGTGGTGGGAGGTGATTGGTGTGTCTGCTCATGCAGCCTTGTCCATGAGTCATCTCTTGTCCATGACTCATGGACAAGCTGATGCTGTTGCAGGACTAGTTAGTGTCCCAGTAGGTATGGGGACCCCTAGTGGTGGAATTTTTCAGAGCCGTTTTCTTTATTAAATATTAAAAATTAACAACTTACAAAAAGTTTTTGGATCTGACAGTGCCCATTTAAATCATTTTGGCTATATTTATTAACAGCTCATGAAATATCCAGCCCTCTGTGTTTGTCCTGGACAAGGGCTTAATACAAATTAGAGCTGAGGAAATTCACGTAAATACAGTCTGGAAGAGTAAGCATTATTGCTGTAAAATGCATTCTTTTAGGTAATTCCAAAATGGTACAAATTAAATCATAATTCACTGTCGTGTTTATGGCCCGGAATGTTGTATTTGTTAGCGTGTTTGGGCAAAAAAACATTCCTGTAAAAAAAAAAAAAGTTTTGGTGCAACATATAGTGCAATGTAATAAACAATGAGAAGCTTGCAGGATTGCATATGTTAGGGGTTGGCTCAACAGTATATATCACCTATCCACAGTATAGCTGCAAAGGCTGAGTTCACACTACAGAATTTACGAGCATAATTCTGCTTAGAAATTACACTCGGAAATTCTGGTGCAGCAGAGTCACATTAATGGTATTCCACTGCACACAGTACACTATGAATTTTTAGAGGCAGTGCTTTCCGCCACTGAACATTCCCCTTTGAAAGAATGATCTTGGTCTTTTGGCAGAATACACATGGAATACACTGCCGTCTATAGAGGAGGCAATGTCAAGCTGTAAATCAATAATGTGAACCCAGTCTAACTGTTTGGTTGCTTGAGGTACAACCACTGGGACACCCAGCCATCTCACAAGGCCCCTTGTGAGTAGAGCTGCTGTTCTCTTGTGCCCATCACTCCATTAACTACTATGGGACCGACTATGATAGCCAAATCCAATCTGTCAATCCTATATCATTGAACAGAGCAGTGGTCATGCAAGTGCACTATTGCTGTATTCATAAGGGGCAATTGGGGACCTCTGTTCTTGAGATCACTTAGGGTCCCGGCAATTATACAGTACTACAAGCAATAATATATAAATCACCTATCCTGTGATAAAAGCTGTTAATGGGCCAAGCCTGTTGATTAGTGAGTAGAAGACCCCACTTTGTAAGACCATACACTGTTAACAGAACAGACATATGTGCATATGCAATCTTCTCCTATACAAATATATTGGTTGAATGGGGCCCCATATAAAAGAGGTCACAATATGATTAAAATTGATCAGATAAATGTGTAATACATTAACAAATATAGTTGTAATTTACTGTAACATAGTGTTGATATTGTTCTACTTATCCTTATACAGTGTTTATGGGATTATATTGGTGTAGATAATTTTGCTGGCAGCAACCAAGCCTTAGTACTATACGCTGCAGAAACAGTTTATATTATTAGTTACTTATATGGTATATACACAGTATATGGCCAGCTAGAAGCTGCACACATCCGGCAAATCTGGTTACTTTTACATTTATCCTAACCAACATTATGATTACGTGTCCAGAACATTGACTCTTTACCTACAACAAACTTCTCCTTTTCCAGTATTGAACATTTCAGTATCTATGTGGTGGGTTAAATGATGGTTGCTTTTATGAAGTTTAGATCTAAATATAAGTCCACCACATGACAAAAAGTGATAATCAGACAGGAACATAAACTAAAAAGAGCTCGAGTGTGGGAGGCAGCCGAAACCACTCTACAAAACGGATATATAAATTGTTCTACAATGTCACATAAACCACTGTAAAGAAACTATGGCAGAGGACTTTGCTACACAACATGTAATACCGTTAGTTCCGGGAGTTATCTGCCTCGGACAGTTGTGGTTTATATTGAAGATCCCTCAGATCCCGCTCTCGAGTTGAGCTGATCTCTGGGGTGTTTTATTTCTAAAATGCAATGAGAATTAAAGGGGCAGTTTAAAGGGATTCTGACACCAGGCGTTTCACGTTTCTGCAGCTCTGCTATTTATGTCTTTATCTCTAATTGTTAAGTGTTGTTTCGTGTTTATAAAAATTATATTTAAAAATAAATAAATAAAAATTCCAATGTGTCTTCTGAGCAGTGTGATCCCATATCCACTTTCTCTTTTCCATGTATACACATGGTTTGTCCAGAAAGGATACAGCCATTATTAATATACAGAGAACAGTGTGCGCGACATCGATGTAACCTGGCAGCTAAGAAGATTGGACTGGAATGCGTATGCATGAACAATGACCGCTTCACTGGAAGTCAGTGGGTGCACTGTATGCATCGAGTGAGCATGTGTACTGCTTGGCCATCGCATTTAGCATTTTTCTGTTTTTACACTTTAGTTTTTTCCTCCTCACCTTTTAAAAATCATAACCCTTTCAATTTTGCACCTAAAAATCCATATGAGGGCTTATTTTTTGTGCCACCAATTCTACTTTGGAATGACTTGAGTCATTTTACACAAACATTTATGGCGAAACGGAAAAAAAAAATCATTGTGCGACAAAATTGAAGAAAAAACACCATTTTGTAAATTTTGGGGGCTTCTGTTTCTAGGCAGTACATTTTTCGGTAAAAATTACACTTTATCTTTATTCTGTAGGTCCATACGATTAAAATGATACCCTACTTATATAGGTTTGATTTTGTCGCACTTCTGGAAAAAATCATAACTACATGCAGGAAAATTTATATATTTAAAATTGTCCTTTTCTGACCCCTATAACTTTTTTATTTTTCCACGTACAGGGCGGTTTGAGGGCTAATTTTTTGCGCCGTGATCTGAAGTTTTAATCGGTACCATTTTTATTTTGATTGGACTTCTTGATCGCTTTTTATTCCTTTTTTTATGGTATGAAAAGTGACCAAAAATACGCTATTTTGGACTTTGAAATTTTTTTGTGTGTACGCCATTGACCGTGCGGTTTAATTAATTATATATTTTTATAGTTCAGACATTTACGCACGCGACGATACTACATATGTTTATTTTTATTATGGTTACATATTTTTTATATGAAATTTGGGAAAAGGGGGGTGATTTAAACTTTTAATAAAGA
This sequence comes from Hyla sarda, assembly GCF_029499605.1. Classification (NCBI taxonomy): domain Eukaryota; kingdom Metazoa; phylum Chordata; class Amphibia; order Anura; family Hylidae; genus Hyla; species Hyla sarda. Next base: position 520,574,251 of record NC_079189.1, read on the forward strand.
AGGGGTTAATGTGTGTGTTTTTAAACTTTTTTTAAACTTTTTTTTTTACACTTTTAGTCCCCTTAGGGGACTTTTAGGAGGAATCATTTGATTCCTTATACAGATGAATGGGATAGCATACAATCCCATTCATCTGTGTGCTCTGCGCTCGATTGATAAAGCCTGGTCCTGCCAGGCTTTATCATTCAGAGAGCCGGAGCTGACACAGGAGGAGAGGTAAGCCCTCAGGCTACCTCAGCAGTGGATCGCTCCCCCGCGATCGCGCTGCGGGGGAGCGATCCACCCCACTGGACCACCAGGGACTGTATACAGGCACCTTTAGACGCCGCTGTCAACTTTGACAGCGGCGATCTAAAGGGTTAATAGCCGGCCGCGGCGATCGCCGCATGTCGGCTATTAACGCCGGCCCCCAGCTACAGGAATCAGCTGGGGGCTGGCCGGTATGACGCGGGCTCGAGTCGGGAGCCCGCGTCATACCCCGGTAACGGCCATTGGACGAGTATAGACGTCCATGGTCGTTATCGGGTTAAAAACTAAACAAGTAGAGCAAGGAAATTGCATCAAAATTTGCAAAAAAGGTTGAAACATCAAATCTCCCAGGTGACTTAGCCCCCCTACAGCCCAGATTTGTCTCTCTCTGCGACTTCTGGCTTTTCCTACAACCAAAATCATCTATAAAAGGCAAGAGATTCCAGACTGTTAATGAGATTTAGGAAAATACGAGGGGAGCTGTGATAATTTCAATAAAGGATTTTACTAGTGTTTTGAACATTGCAAGATAGATTTGAGGAACTGTGTAAGGTCCCAAGGTGCCTACTTTGTTTTTGTCCTATATACAATGGTTCTTGTACTGTTTCTGTACTCTTTCTTGTGGATATCTTCTTTATATCTTCTAATATTTCTATATTTCAAATTACATGGCTGGATAATTTCTGGGCAGACCTCGTGGTCTGTCTGCAGTGCAGAAGGTTTTCTAAGCTTATAAAAAAGACAAAGTACATATACCGTAAGTGTCTGAATCCCCACCAGATGATGTTTGATGTCCCATACCAGTGTTTGGGGAGAGGAAAGGTAACCACCTTAGTATGCAGGACGTTACCCAAACAGGAGGTAAACACCAGCGGTATGGGCATGGACAGGGGCATGTCAGCTACGTCACAATACTCCGTCCCCTGCAACACCTGTCATCAGCCCCAGAGCAATGCTTGCTATGTGCAGCTGAAAAACAGGGGTGCTGCAGGAGAGATCGTGGGGGTTCCCCAGCGGCGGGATCCCCGGGATCTAATATCTCATCCCCTATCCTTTTGATAGGGGATGAGATGTTTAGTGCCAGAGTACCCCTTTAAAGTGTTACTGTCATAGAGAAATGCCAAAAGTTTTGATCAGTGAGGGTCTGGGTGTTTAGACCCCCCCCCCCCCCCCCCCCCAACGATCGCTACGGTTAGGAAAAAAACGTGTGTCTGAGAACTTCTCTCCCTGTCTTTCTTCTCTCTGCTTAGGACACATTCTATAGAAAGTCTATGAAACTGTCTTCTACAGTGAGGAGAGAGACATGAAAAGAAAACACTTAGCTGAGCACTTCTCGTCCAAGGGTCTCAGCACTCAGAACCTAACCGATCAAAACTTTTGACATATCTTTATGACATTTCAAATGACAGTAACATTCCCCTCCAGATCCCCTATGATAACAGTATAGATGTGCTGATTAGGTATGCTAACAGACAGACAGACCAATCCTGGCTGCCATCTTTCACTCCCTGATTCCAGTATTTCAACATATACTTTATATCAATAATGGCAACAGTTTATAAATTTTGATACATTTTAGTTTTTTTTTTTTTTTTTGCAGTTTCCAATTTCAAGTAGCACATTTCTATGGCCTATACAAGTATTGTTTATTCAACCTGAAGACACTGTCTATATGAGCCAGAGTATTAAACTTAAGCTCAAAGTGGGCCAACAAGTTTAGCAGAGCACCGGGCCTGCAAATTATTCAATCAGATGGCGTACAGTATATCTCAGGAGGGAAAAAGTAAATAATTCAGAGACTTTACCAGTCCGGCAGGAATCCTCTCGCTTCATTCACAGCAATCCCTGAGCATTATGAATTAATTTGCATATACTTACACGGCTATTGTATTCATCTGAACAGAAGGAAGCTGTCTTGAGAAGTATCATGCATATATTTTTCTATCCAAGAAAAAATATCCCTGAGGTATGTCCTCTTTATAGGTAATTTATGGGGTCCATCCCTTATATCGCCAAAGATAAATGGAAGCACAATATACTGTAGCTGGTTAGTAAATGTGTATAGAAAGCTAAACTTCACAAGGTCTTACAATATATATTGTTCACAATTGGAAGATGCATCATTTTACTAGACATGTTCATTCTTATGGCAGAATCCCAGTGGTCCTAGCATTGATTGATTTAGATAGTGTCTGCTGTGCACTGAATTAAATTCTGGGTATATATTCCGCAGGGTGTCTCTAAGAAATAAAAAAAAAGTCTGTCTGTGTTGTATACATCACAGTTTCAATATAAGTCCATGCCGCCTTGCGGCGGGCTCTGGTGAAAACCAGTAACTTCTTAGAACCGGTCCCCTGGTACGGCCCACGTCGTCTTCTCACTGACACAGAGGATCCACTACCTGCATACCAGTCCAGTTCCTGACAGTAGATCCGGCCATGGATCCCGCTGAGGTGCCGCTGCCAAGTCTCTCTGACCTCACTACCGTGGTTGCCCTGCAGTCTCAGCAGATCGCCCAACAAGGACAACAGTTGTCGCAGTTGGCCGCCATGCTCCAGCAGCTTCTGCCTTCACAGCCTCCTCCACTCCGAGCTGCTGCTACTTCCTCTAGAGTCTGTTTGTCTCTTCCTGAGAAATTTGATGGGGACTCTAAGATGTGCCGGGGGATTCCTGTCCCAATGTTCCCTGCACCTGGAGATGATGTCGGACCAGTTCCCCACAGAACGGTCTAAGGTGGCTTTCGTGGTCAGTTTACTATCTGGAAAGGCCTTGTCCTGGGCCACACCGCTTTGGGACCGCAACGATGCTGCCACTGCTTACATCCAGTCCTTTTTCTCCGAAGTACGCAGCGTCTTCGAGGAGCCAGCCCGGGCCTCCTCTGCCGAGGTGGCTCTTCTGAATCTCGTCCAAGGGAGCTCTTCAGTGGGTGAATACGCCATCCAGTTCCGCACCCTCGCCCTTGAGCTAGCTTCGAAAAATGAGGCCCTCTGCGCGACCTTCAAGAAAGGCTTATCCAGCCACATCAAAGATGTTCTGGCCGAACGAAAAATTCCCGCTACCTTGCCTGTACTTATCCAGTTGGCCACCCGCATTGATATGCGTTTCTTGGAAAGACGCCAGGAGCTCTGCCAAGAAAAGGATCTTGTTCGCAACAGGCAGTTTTCTCGCTTGGCAACTCTCTTCGAGTCCTTTGCAACCTACTCCTGTGCCTCCCGTCGAGGAGGCTATGCAAGTGGATCGGTCTCGCCTGACCCAAGAAGAGAGGACACGCCACAGAAATGGAAATTTGTGCCTGTACTGCACTAGTACTGAACATTTCCTTAAGGACTGCCCTATTCGCCCTTCACGTCAGGGAAACGCACGCACCTAGTTAACATGGGGGAGGCGTTACTAGGTCTGAATTCATCCTCTCCACGTCTGACTATTCTGGTGCGGATTTCTCCATCCGCTAATTCCTCCTTCTTTGCGGTGGCCTTCCTTGACTCAGGATCTGCAGGAAACTTTATTGAAGCCTCATTTATCAACAGATTCAACATTCCTGTTACCCGTCTCATTAAATCCTTCTTCATTTCTTCTGTAAATTGTTACGCCGAGCGCTCCGGGTCCCTGCTCCTCCCCGGAGCGCTCACGGCGTCTCTCTCCCTGCAGCGCCCCGGTCGGTCCCGCTGACCGGGAGCGCTGCACTGACATGGCCGTCGGGGATGCGATTCGCACAGCGGGACGCGCCCGCTCGCGAATCGCATCCCAAGTCACTTACCCGTCCCGGTCCCCTGCTGTCATGTGCTGGCGCGCGCGGCTCCGCTCTCTAGGGCGCGCGCGCGCCAGCTCTCTGAGACTTAAAGGGCCAGTGCACCAATGATTGGTGCCTGGCCCAATTAGCTTAATTGGCTTCCACCTGCTCCCTGGCTATATCTGCTCACTGCCCCTGCACTCCCTTGCCGGATCTTGTTGCCTTGTGCCAGTGAAAGCGTTTAGTGTTGTCCAAGCCTGTGTTACCTGATCTCCTGCTATCCATATTGACTACGAACCTTGCCGCCTGCCCCGACCTTCTGCTACGTCTGACCTTGCCTCTGCCTAGTCCTTCTGTCCCACGCCTTCTCAGCAGTCAGCGAGGTTGAGCCGTTGCTAGTGGATACGACCTGGTTGTTACCGCCGCAGCAAGACCATCCCGCTTTGCGGCGGGCTCTGGTGAACACCAGTAGCCACTTAGAACCGGTCCACCAGCACGGTCCACGCCAATCCCTCGCTGACACAGTGGATCCACAACCTGTAAGCCGAATCGTGACATAAATGGGGAAAGACTGGTCTGCACCGTGCCTTACTGCACTGAACCTTTGCTAATGACCGTTGGTCTTCTCAATCAAGAAAAAATTAAATTTTTTGTTTTACCTAACTGTACCTCTGACATCCTTCTTGGCTTGCCCTTGCTCCAGCGTCACACTCCTACCCTCGACTGGACCACTGGGGAAATTAAATCCTGGGGCTCTTCCTGCCACAAACATTGCCTCAAGTTGGTACCAAACAGCCAAGTCTCCATCACTACTCCATTGCCTGGCCTTCCAAAGTTCAGGACTTTTCGGACGTCTTCTGTAATAAGCAAGCGGAGGTCTTACCACCAAATAGACCCTACGACTGCCCTATCAACTTGCTTCCTGGTACCACACCGCCCCGTGGCAGAATTTACCGTCTCTCCGCTCCCGAAACTAGGCCATGACAGAATACATACAGGAGAATCTAAAGAAAGGTTTCATCAGGAAGTCTTCTTCTCCAGCCGGAGCGGGGTTCTTCTTCATTGCCAAGAAGGACGGTTCACTACGCCCCTGCATTGACTATCGTGGCCTCAATAAAATCACAGTAAAAAAAACGCTACCCTCTGCCTCTCATCTCGGAACTCTTTGACCGTCTGCGCGTAGCAAAAATTTTCACTAAACTCGACCTCAGGGGTGCTTATAACCTCATCAGAATTCGAGAAGGAGATGAGTGGAAAACCGCTTTTAACACCATGGTCACTTCGAGTATCTCGTCATGCCATTTGGCCTTTGCAACGCCCCTGCAGTATTTCAAGACTTTGTCAATGAAATTTTTCGGGACTTACTGTATACCTGTGTTGTTGTCTATCTAGACGACATCCTAATTTTTTCCTCCAACCTAGAGGAACACCGGCTCCATGTCCGTCAAGTGCTCCAGCGCCTTCGTGTAAATCATCTTTACGCCAAGTTTGAAAAATGCCTTTTTGAA